>NW_015169199.1:289885-354638 GCF_001447785.1 Gekko japonicus
CCCCCCCCCCCATAGCTAGCAATCCAAAACAGTCCAGTGGAGCCTGAGCGGTGGGTGTTGCCTTCTGACACACTTCCGGTGATGTCAGGGGGTGTGGCATATGCAAATAAGTTATGCTAATGCTAATGAGCTCCTGCACCTCATTCTCTACAAAATGACCCCCAGACCTCAGTGAGGTATGACACCCTAGATTCTGTCCTCCTGAGCAGCCCTTTTCTCCAGGGGAACGGATCTTTGTCATCTGGAGGTCAATCGTGATAGCGGGAGATCTCCAGGTGCCATCAGGAGACTGGTAGCCCTACTGGCACTTAGCAGTTCAGGGAATGGATCCAGGAAGGACAGGGGCAGATCCTAACAGTGCCTGGTGAGGGAAA
The DNA here is from genome assembly GCF_001447785.1 of Gekko japonicus. NCBI lineage: Eukaryota > Metazoa > Chordata > Lepidosauria > Squamata > Gekkonidae > Gekko > Gekko japonicus. Next base: position 290,260 of record NW_015169199.1, read on the forward strand.
AGGACACCCCCAGACAGTTGTGGGAAACAGCCTGGCTACTAGGTGTTGGAGCTTGGTGTAGGGGGCAGGGCTTGTAGCTAAAGCCAGTTTGATGTAGTGGTTAAGTGCGCGGACTCTTATCTGGGAGAACCGGGTTTGGTTCCCCACTCCTGACTTGCAGCTGCTGGATGACCTTGGGCAAGCCATAGTTCTGTCAGAGCTGTCCTTGAAAAAGAGCAGTTTGTATCAGAGCTCTCTCAGCCCCACCTACCGCACAGGGTGTCTGTTGTGGGGAGGGGAAGGGAAAGGAGTTTGTAAGCCGCTCTGAGACTCCGGGTGAAGGGCACTGAGGAGAAGCCATCTTAGAGCTGAACAAGCCACGTGCTACACTGTGAGCATCTGGTCCAGCACATACTCTTCTCCAGAACAGAGAGAGTGTGCTTGTCCAGTTGAACTGGGACTGACTGATTTTGGGGTGGGGGAGTTTCTGTGGGACATGCTGTCTCAAAAACTACCGATCCCCCTTCCTTGTCCACAGACAGGAGGGAGGGGCAGCTGGTGAGGGGGCAACACATAATAATTAGGGACTCTGGTCCAAGGAATAGGGGGAGCCAGTACTGGTGTGTTGGGCCTGTTACGCTTAGAAAAAGAAAATCAAAACCATGACAGAATAATGCCTTAGGGCTGCCCATTCTGTGTTGGCAAATTTGTGGAGATTGGGGGGGGGGGTTGAGCCTGGAGAGGTCGGGTTTGGGGGAGGGGAGGGGCCTCCGCGGGGTATAATGCTGCAGGGTCCACCCCCAAAGCAGCCATTTTCTCCAGGGGAACCGACCTCTCTAGCCAGAAGACCAGTTGAACAAAGTTCGAGTCCAGTGGCACCTTTAAGACCAACAGAGTCCTGGGGGAACTCTCAATTGTAACTCCTGGGGGAGCTAATCTCTATAGCCTGTTTTAGATCGCCGCTAACAAAGATCCGGAGAGTGATTTCAACAAAAGTGATCAGCTTTATTGTAGGTACGAACAAGCGCTTGCAATAAGTCATAACATTGGGGGCTAGGCTCCTTTTAAACCTTCCCGGGCTACCGTAGCCACGCCTACTTGCAGATAACAACCAATGATGTTGTGTAGATAAAGTCCAATGAGCGTTCTTCCCTCGCAGGGAATTAGTCCCGTTCTGATTGGTCGCTGTTGTGGAGCGGCCAATGATACGTTAGCTCGGAGGAGCCTTCCTTGTCTCGAGCTTAACATTGAAAGTGAATGTGGCAATTCACACAAGTCTTTTCCGAAGACACCACAGCCTGGAGAACATTTTTAATTCCAGGAGATCTCCATGCCCCACTTGGAAGCTGGCAGCCCTCTTAGGACCAACCAAAGCATCACAATTATCCCGTGGACAGAGCAGATATGACAAAAGAAAGCCTCACAGAAGAACAAACAGCCTTCCCTGTCTGACCTTCAGAGGTGCTTGATTTAACTGCCGCACCAGCATCTTTGCTGTTCTTAATGAGCCCCACTCTCCGTTGATTAGCTCAATGATGTAGCAATCTAGCGTTTGCTGTTTAGGTTCCATGTGGTCGCCAGCGCACTGTAATCATTCACAGCTACTTTAACCAGGGCAGAGTGAAATTATATCCTCCGGTGCTTATTTGCAAAGGCTTCCTTAATATACATAAAAAAGGCCTATTCCGAGATGGTGAGAAGGGGTTTTGTTTTTTTGCCTCTTGTGAAGAGTCCATGGTGTGCAAGATGCCTGGGAAGAAAAGGTAAAAGGTAAAGGTAAAGGTTCCCTTGCTCGAAAGCCAGTCGAGTCCGACTCTAGGGTTGTGGTGCTCATCTCCGTTTCAAAGCCGAAGAGCCAGGGCTGTCTGAAGACGTTTCCGTGGTCATGTGGCCGGCATGACTAAACACCAAGGCGCACGGAACGCTGTTACCTTCCCACCGAAGTGGTACCTATTTATCTACTTGCAATCTCTTGCTTTCGAACTGCTAGGTTGGCAGGAGCTGGAACTAGAGACGGGAGCTCACTCCGTCATGCGGCACACTCGGGTCTTGAACTGCTGAACTACCGACCTTCCACAGCCCGCAGTTCAGCGTCTTAACCACTTGAGCCACCGCAGCTCCCTGGGAAGAAAAACCAGTAGCCAAACCTTGCAGTGTGCTGCCCAGGTAAACCAAAGGCACGTGTGAGCAGCCATTAAGAGCGCCACCATCCTAAGCCGGTGGACTTTTGAATGGATCACAGAGAGAAGTGGCATTTTAATACAGTGGTGATGGAAAGTGGAAAGGACAGAGGTGGTTTTGCCCTTGCCTGGCTTTGCATAGCGATCCCGGACTTCCTTGGTGGTCTCCCATCCACATACTAACCAGAGACAGCCCTACTTATCTTCTGAGACCTGACTAGATGGGGCTCGCCTGGGCCATCCAGGTCAGGGTAGGAGATGTTCAGAGGGGCTTTGCCATTGTCTGGCTCTGCACAGGAATCCTGGACTCCCCTGGTGGTCTCCTGTCCCAGTACTGACCAGGGTCAACGCTGAGATTCTGAGATCTGATGAGGGCACGCTAGCCTCAGCTGTCCAGGTCAGGCCATGTTCATACAGTAGTGGCTGCTGAGTTGTGGAAGCAGGGGGGGGGGAAAGGCTTTGGAAGAAATCCCCTCTTATAGGTCTATGATATCCATAGTTTGGAATAATAATAGGCAGGGCTCTTTTCGTAGAAAAAGCCCAGCAGGGACTCATTAGCATAATAGGCCACACCCAACAGCAGAAACCCATTTGCATATTAGGCCACACCCCTGACAGCACAACTCATTGGCATATTAGGCCGCACCCCCATGTTACCAGAAGTGTGCTTCATCCAGCCACACCCACCTTTTGCTTCATATTCTATTTACCCAGGGCTTTTTTGTAGCAGGAACTCCTTTGCATGTTAGGCCACACACCCCTAATGTAGCCAATCCTAATGAGTTTCTGCTGTTGGGTGTGGCCTGTTATGCTAATGAGCTCCTGCTGGGCGTGGCCAACTTGGGAGCCAGCCGGAACTCCGTTCCTGAGCGTTCCTGCCCAAAATAGCCCTGATAATAGGATAATTAACATACTACATTTATATTATGTAACATAGGATCAGTTTGTTACATCATCCATCAGAGAGGGCCAGTTTGGTGTAGTGGTTAAGTGCGCGGACTCTACTCTGGGAGAACCGGGTTTGATTCCCCACTCCTCCTCCACTTGCACCTGGCTGGATGACCTTGGGTCAGTCACAAGCTCTGGCACAGCTGTTCCTGAAAGAGCAGTTTGTGTCAGAGTTGTCTCAGCCCCACCCACCTCACAGGGTGTCTGTTGTGGGGAGGGGAAAGGAAAGGAGTTTGTAAGCCGCTCTGAGACTCCAAGTGAAGGGCGGGGCATAAATCCAGTCTCCTCCTCCTCCTCCTCCTCCTCCTCCATATTATTTTGCAAATAAGTACAATGGGGTTGGTAGATGTACAGACTGTGATTGGAGAATTTAGTTAAGAAGACGTATGCTTAGGACCCTGTCACACGGGCCAAATAACGCGGGGGGGGGGAGGCATGGCTGTTTGCCCCGGAGCAAAATAAAGTGCGGTAGCCCGATCACACAGTCCCTCGAGGCTTCGCGCTTAGGCTGTTAGCTGGCGATCACACGGCGATGCTGGAGCGTGGCAAAGAAGCGGCGCGGCAAGCATTTCGCGTTTGTGCACAGGTGCAGTTCCGCGGAGCAGCACTGCTTTCAGTTATGTGTTTGTGCGCATAAGCTTACGAAAAACATCCAGTTTGTGACGGGACATGGACAGGCGCCGGATGCCACGGGATACTAGCGCTCCCGCGATCAGATGCCCGCCCCTGCCTCGCGTTTTCTGGATACTAGTGCACTTTCCTTGGTACTTTTTAACTCCGCGTCTTTGGCGGGATGCCATGGGTTGGCCACAGGTGTGCTACGCTTCCCAGATGTTGCGGTATGATCGCGCCCCGAAAATCCACCTGACATTCGTGCCTTTAGCACAAATCCTCCGTGTGAACGGGGCCTTAATTTTATTTTTCACAGAGAATTTAAAAGAGTCTCATAGAGACTCAAAGTGGATTACAGACAACATGGGATTATGTACAATTTCCTGCATTTTCTGTCTTTGCATTCTATTGTTATTGAATGCTTTTCAGGTCTGAATACATTTTGTTGAGTTGAGTTATATAGTTGTTTGTGTTTATACCCCAGCTTCTTTCCCAATGGTGACCCAAAGCAGTTTACAAATCAAATCAAATTGTATTGCACGGTCAAAGACCAGCAGCGATAAAATACTACAAACCCCCCCCCCCAATTAAAATTGATATTAGTAAAAAAATAACACAAATTAAAATAGACAGTGATATAAATAGACAGTAAGAAAAATGGGTTGTGTTTACATAAACCCGGATAACGAAAGCAACTGACGGATTTTATAGGCTGTTGCACAGAATTTTGCAACTGAGGCTGTAATTTTTGGATTTCCATCTTCTATGTCATGAGCGGCGACGATGGTGCTGAGTCCCCGCCTGAGTTGGCATCGCAGCCAGAGGCACTGGCATTGCCAGAACCAGAAGCCGACCCCTCTGACTCCTCACAAGTTGATAGCTTGCCAGCGCCTGAGCCTGCAAACCCCGCACCTAGTCCTACAGCAGCCAAGGAGGCACAGGTGCAATCGGGGAGCCCACCTGACTCACCTCCGCAGGTGGTTCAGCTAAGGGAGTGGCTTCGCAGAGACTTAGCCATCCGCTGTTGAGATGCACGCTGGCAGGGAAGGCGAGCGCCAAGTCCTGAGTATTAGCAGGAGCGCCACCACTACCATGGGAAGCCCAGCCAGAGGCCTATATAACTCGCACTCAGCATTGAGCTCTCGTGGAATCAGTGAGTTGCCTCTGTGCGTGCCTCGCATCCACCTTCATCTCCTATTCTGGGGTCCCCGCTCTGGCTCGGATTCCTGGCTTCCCAACCCCTACTTCAGACGACCCCTCTTTCGGACTCCTAATCTGGCTCTCGCTCTTACTCTCCTGGCAACAACCTCAGACCGGACTTGACTTCTGCCTCTCAGCCCAAGCCCAACCCCTAACATTCTAGGAGTAGCCCAAGCCCAACCCCTAACATTCTAGGAGTAACCCAACGTATCCCAAGGGGGGAAAGGCATTTAAAGGGATTGTGATCCCTTTAGATGCCTTTTGCAAGCCATGAGTGAACTCTGAAGCCAGTTAAAGGGCTTCTTGAAGTGGCGAGTTCACCTGGAAGGTGTTTAAAGGGACTGTAATCCCTTTAAACTGCGGTGGCTCAAGTGGTTAAGACGCTGAACTGCAGGCTGTGGAAGGTCAGTAGTTCAGCAGTTTGAGACCCGTGTGCCGCATGATGGAGTGAGCTCCCATCTCTAGTTCCAGCTCCGGCCAACCTAGCAGTTCAAAAGCAAGAAATTGCAAGTAGATAAATAGGTACCACTTCGGTGGGGGAAGGTAACAGTGTTCCGTGCACCTTGGTTTTTAGTCATTGCGTATTGTAGATAAATGTCCAGAATATTGTACACTAAGTGTGGGAAGGTGGAAAGACTGATGGAACTATAAAGACAGGTTTTGTGTATCTGGGTTCAGTTATCAGACGATTATAGGTTTTGCGAGGTGGTGTTTGCAGATCTCCTGTTCTGCCATTTTTTTGTTCTCTTGCCTCTTCTTGTTTTTCAGTCGTTTCACCTAAATTGATTTTTCTGTTTGATGGTTGCAGAGGATTTTCCTGCCTCCCTAGTGATCCTGCTCTTTGAAGGCTTAAAATGTGCCTCTTTTGATGTTTTGGAAAGGAATCTAAATATGCTTAATCACTTGGATTTACAAAGGAAACCAGCGAAGATGTACCCAGCAATCATCTTTCCTGCAGTTAATTTCCCCAGTTTTCTTTCCTGTAAAGATTTGTGTCCTTCAGCTATCACTTGGCTCACAAATGATTATAATTTAGGGAGGGGGAATCCAGCTGTTGGAAAGCGGAAGGGGGGGAAATGTGTCTGAGAGCGGAAAGATACGATTCGCCTTTTATAGGGTTTTTAGGAAACAGCAGACATAAATGATTGTACAAAACACAGAAATAGCTGTCTGTACACTCAACAAAGATTTTACATAATGATGCGATCTTTGCGAATAATTTGCTTGAAAACCAAACTTTCCTGCATAGAACGTGCATTTCTTTTTTGCAATTGATCACCCCATATGTTAGCATTGACTTTTTGCTCATAAATTAAAAAAAAAGCGGTGTTTAGAGCATATCATCCATCCTCTACCTGCTGCTGATACATGTTCAGAATGTACCGGATTTCTTTTTGGTGTAGTGGTTAAGTGCGCAAACTCTAATCTGGGAGAACCGGGTTTGATTCCCCACTCTTCCACTTGCACCTGCTGGATAGCCTTGGGCAAGCCATAGTTCTGGCACAGCTGTCCTTGAAAAAGAGCACTTTCTGTCAGCGCTCTCTCAGCCCCACCTACCTCACAGGGTGTCTGTTGTGGGGAGGGGACGGGAAAGGAGTTCGTAAGCCGCTCTGAGACACCTTCGGGTAGTGAAGGGAAGATGCCTTTTGCAAGCCATTGGTATAAATCCAATCTTTTCTTCTTCTTCTTTTTAATTTTTCAAATTTTATTGAGACATATATAGTGACATATATAGTTTCATATAAGCATTCATCTGGAGAGAGAGATACATTTTGCACATATAACAGCTGAGCATAATAATACAACCAACTTGTTGAAACAGAATAACAAGCATTACATTTGAGAGTACAACCATTTATAAGAGCAAAGAACAATACAAGCTGCAAAACTGAGAGACATATTAAGTGCTATATTAATTATCATTGTGGTGGAATCTTGTAAAGCGGAGAAGGTGCCATATCACCTCACAAGGGATTTGACTCTAGGTAAAGATAAAGGTTTCCCTTGCTTGAAAGCCAGTCGAATCCAACTCTAAGGTTGTGGTGCTCATCTCCGTTTCCAAGCCGAAGAGCCAGCGCTATCCGAAGATGTTTCCATGGTCATGTGACTGGCATGACTAGATGCCGAGGCGCATGGAACGCTGTTACCTTCCCACCGAAGCGGTACCTATTTATCTACTTACAATTTCTTGCTTTCGAACTGCTAGGTTGGCAGGAGCTGGGACCAGAGATGGGAGCTCACTCAGTCATGCGGCACACTTGGGTCTCAAACTGCTGAACTACCGACCTTCCACAGCCTGCAGTTCAGCGTCTTAACCACTTGAGCCACCGCAGCTCCTATTCTGTAACATACTAGTCATGAAAATCATTTTTCTTGTTTGAATGATTTGCAGTAGTACTGAAATAGCCTTTTTTTTTTTTTGCAGCAGTATATGGACTAATAATTAAACCTCCCCCCCCCCCGCCTTCTTATATCCCATTTGAATCTTCCTTTACATACCCCCTCAGACTCCTGTCTTGGTTGGGGTGGGGGCAACACAATCTCTGTGTTGGGGAGTAGGAAGTAGATTCCACTGATACACTCTCAGGAATGCTCTATAAATACCCACTTGACTAAGTCGCCCATGGCAACCAAGAATTATCTTCAGGTGAGCAGATGGGGAAGCTTAAGAAATGTTGGTTATTTGTGTGTGCGCGTGGCTACTGTGTGTGGGCCGACGGGCCAATCAAAACACTTGTAGACTAGCCACTTTTATCTTTTGTTTTCAAAGCCGATTCGTGAACGGCCACACTGGTTAAGGACCTAGCCATTTTTTTTAGCGTGGCTTGTGGAAGTTCACCAGGCCAGTAGCCCCCGGGGCTGCCCTGCCCCTGCCATTCTCTGACCCTGAAGGGTCTGCCCCTGCCAGGTCATGACGACCACAGCCTTGCCACATCCCATTCCCTACTCCAGATGAGTGCAAGTCCCCAAGCGATTCCAACGCATCTCCATCGTCACCGTCTACACACCGTCACTGGAACACCTTCAAGAGTACACGTTCAACCAGTGCTCCACCAGCCACACTGGCTTCGGTGGAGTATTGAATCAAGATCAAGGTGTTGGCTTTAACCTTTAAATCCCTTTCAGTCTGGGACCGACATAATCTTTGGAACCATCTCTCCTGGTAGGTCCCTCAGAGAGCATTATGCTCGGTGGGTCAAAATCTATTGGTGATCCCCGGCTCAAAAGGTACCCACTTAGCTTCAACCAGAGCCAGGGCCTTCTTGGGTTTTGTAGGGCCTTCTCGGCTCTGGCACCGGCCTAGTGAAACACTCTCCCGAGTGAGATCTGGGCCCTTTGGGACCTGATGCAGTTCCGCAGGGCCTGCAAATCGGAGATATTCCATCAGGCCTATGGTTGAGGTGGCGGCAGTTCCATCTGTACTAGCCTACCCTGCCCTGCCCTGCCTTGCTTTGTTGCTCTACTTGGCGGTTCTCCTGCTATAGTACCATCAAAACTTCCAAGGACACACCTGAAGTACAATCCTCTTCGAGAAGACGACACACCTAGTTGCACCAAACTGTGTGCTGCCATCTGATTGTCTAGAGTAATAATAATACTCTTTAAAAGCTCTTAGCTGGCCGGGTTTTAGCAGGGGCAGCCTCTTGGTTCTTGGCCTCCTGCATTTCCCCCTCCCTGCTCTGTTCTTTGGATGGTTCCCTTCCCGTAAGGGAATGTGGGGCTCTGCTGCCAGGTCATTTGGTGAGTGAACATCTGAGAAGTCTTCTTATTGCTGTGTGCCAAATATATGCCTGGGTAGTTCTTGTTAAGTCGCTCGCTTAACAAAGCAGTCGGAGAGTGATTCAGCAAGAAAACAACTTTATTCTTCAACTCGAACACAACTCCAACACAGATCAACATCAAATAGACAGAACAGAACAGTTCAGCTTTTCCATTGCAGTAGTCCTGCTTTTAAACATTCCCGGCTAATATAGCCACGCCCACTGTACAATTACCAACCAATGAGGTTGTACCAATAAAGACCAATCACGAGCGTCCCCGCTCAGAGAGCTTGCTGTGAAGTGATTGGATGTTAGTTCCTGGGCTGGCAACCTGATTGGATGTATTTGGATCCTAGCCCAGGACGAAGCTCAACATGGCAATTCAATTAGATGTTTCACAACACTATGCATCCAATAGGCAGCCCATTGAATACATTACAGTTCTGTTAAAATCAGTCGGCTGTTGATTGAAGACGCCCTGACCTGTATGGCCCAGGCTGGCCCCATCTGGTCAGGTAGTATTTCAGTGTGAGACCACCAAGGAAGTCCTGGGTTGCTACGCAGAGGCAGGCAATGGCAAACCACCCCTGTTTGTCCCTGTCCTGACCTGGATGGCCCAGGCTGGCCTGGTCTCATCAGAACTCATGAGCTCAGCAGGGCCAGCCCTGGTTAGGACTTGGATGGGAGACCACCAGGGAAGTCCAGGGTCGCTAGGCAGAGGCCGGCGATGGCAAACCAAACCACCTCTGAATGTCTCTTGCCTTGAAAACCCTACTGGGCCACCATAAGTCGGCTGCCACTTGATGGCACTTTGCACCACCAGACTGAAGAACATGGAGCGGATCCTGCCAGCTCCTTAGCCAACAGAGTTTCCTAGGCTTGCCAAGTCCCCCCAGGGGGCGGGGAAACCCCCGCCCCAGAGGCCCATTCCCCGCCGCCGGCGGATCGGGCCCCGGGGGGAGCCCTACCCCGACGTGCGCATCACCCGGAAGTGACACAACCACACCGGGCACGCTGGGGGCGGGGCCACGGTCATCCGAGGGAAAACTCTATGGTTTTCCCTCGGATGGTCATGGCTCCGCCCCCAGCGTGCCCGGCGGCGGCACGTCACTTGCGGGTGACGTGCGTGCGGCGCCTGTGCGCTCCAGATGCCAGCCGGGAGTCCCCCGCTGCGGCGCAACACCCGACTTGGCAACCCTAGCGTTTCCCCCCAATTGAAGTGGCTCTTCTGTTGGAAGGAGGGCCATGTAAGTTGAATGAAGGCCCCTTAGGCTGTAGGAGGGCTTTCGATTTTGCTTGAGGCAGGGTGCCTGCACCCATCCCAGTGTCAGTAACTTGTTGCATTTTGTTGGCTCAGTTCGTGACACAGTTTCTGTAACTGGGGGTTACAGAGAGACTTTTTATGGGATTGAAAAATGACAGAAGAGATCTCTGAAGTTGCTGATGGTCAGATCTGAAATGGTGGAGATCCACATACCGAGGCTGCCGTGCTTCACACACAGAGGTGCTTCTTGAGTAATTTTCATTAGAACCAATATTGAATCAACCACTAGATTAGGGGTGGCCAAACTTGCTTAATCTGTGCTTGAGAGGCATAAGACATGAACAAATATAACCCACACATTTTTATTGAAAAAATATACAAATTTGCTTTTTATTAATATTACATGACACTGCCAAAAATAAAAACAAAAGGGGTAAAAGCAGGTATTGATAATGATATTTAACTTTAGATGGGGAGGGAGGGAATAAAGAAAACAGGCAGGCAGGCAGGCAGGAAGGAAGGAAGGAAATAGATGGGAGGAGAGAGGGAAGGAGGGAGCCGTGCCTACCTCACAGGGTGTCTGTCGTGGGGAGGGGAAGGGGAAGGAGATCGTAAGACGCCCTGAAGTACAGGAAGATTTCTAGGAGATGGATGAAACTTGTTCTTTAGGATTGAATGGCTACTTAAATTTTGCGAGAACAACCTTCCCTATCTAAATGATTAGTAAAACATTATTCAAAGGGGTGTGTGTGTCTAGAATTAGAGTGAAAGGACTCTAATGAGGATACAGGTCTCGATACGAAGACAGCTGAATCTGTTGGTGATTTGGATCTGACGAGCACCCTCACAACTCATTTCAAGTCGGCCAAAGTGTGGAGTGCAGAAAAGTCTCATACCAAAGAATTAATAGTGTTTTTTTTCTCTTGTTAGACAAAAGCAAAATAATGCAAGGCCTATTTAGCTTTTCAGTGGACTGTGCCACTGCAGAGCTTCACTGTACCATATATAATATCTGTTATCCATGCTTCAGAAAGTGCTAATACACAGCTGAATGATGGTTCGAAGAACAGAGCTTCCGAGTCCTTTGTTTCCTTGGAGAGTTTTGGTTCGTCATTTCTCGGCAAGACTGCTCTCTGGCAATCTGTCCGGAATTCTGCAAGCCACTCGTCACTCAGATCTACAAGTCAGCTGTGCTGAAATCAATGGGATTTTTCTTTCCAGTAAAAGTTGTCCAAGATGATGATGGTGGGATAGCCAACAGATGGCTGCCCAATGATCGTAGCTGGCACACAGGGACACGTGGAAGGAGACAGTCCTTCAAATATTGTGGGTCCCAGGTTGTGAAGGGCTTTGAAGGTTATACCCAGGACCATGAATTGAACTTGGAAACAGACTGGCAGCCAATGTAGATTTTACAAAGTGGGCAATATATATTCTCAGCAGCTAGCCCCCTGACAGTAGTCAGGCTGCTGCATTCTAGACCAGCTGTAGTCTCCAGGTTGTCTTCAAGGGTAGCCCCATGAAGAGCATGTTGCAGTAATCTAGCTGTGATGTTACAGAAGCATGGATCAGCGTGGCCAGATCGACCAAGTGTGGGTAACAAGGTGAATATTCTCAGCAGCTAGCCCCCTGGCAGTAGTCAGGCTGCTGCATTCTAGACCAGCTGTAGTTTCCAGGTTGTCTTCAAGGGTAGCCCCGTGAAGAGCATGTTGCAGTAATCTAGCTGTGATGTTACAGAAGGATGGATCAGCGTGGCCAGATCGACCAAGTGTGGGTAACGAGGTGAATCGGAGGCTGCTGACAGAAGGTGTTCCTGGACACTGTGCCAACCTGCTTTTCAAACAGCAAGGCAGGTTCCATGAGTATCTCAAGCTCTTGACCTGTTCTGAAAAAAAAATCACTCCGTCTAGGGCAAGTGGCTTTCTAGCCAGTATCACCACTGTCTTGTTTGTATTCAGCTTGTTCTGCCTTAGCTTTCTGTCGGAAAGATAAAATGAATAGCCCCATATATGATGCTCGGTCATAAACAAATTTTGGCTCGTACTTACGGAATGATCAAAAGCAGCTGTCTCAAGGAAGGGTACTTATTGAACAGAGATTTGGCCAAGAGATGTAAATTCAGAGTGGGACTGGGGATGGTTCTTCTAACCTGAGTTGGTGTATCTCACTAACGGTGTGGTAATTGCTTGAAAATTGAGCCCATGGGAATTCTTCTTCACATAGGAATCTTGTTTGTGGAAAGCAGTTTCCCTCACTGTACAGGTACGGCAGTAATCATTGTAGATTATTAAACTGTAGTTTGCCATAAAGACATGGGACCATTTATTCCACATGCTATTGTACCTTTTAATGCAGGACAGGAAACCAGGGGATAATGAAGCTTAAACTTCAGGAGGGGCCCTGAATTAACTTTTTTTTTTTTAAATGAGTGAATTTTTCAACAGAATTGATGGCATTTTTTTAAAGTGTTTCTTATTCAAATAAGGCTATTTTAGTGACAGAATCATGCCAATGGGTCGAAGTACTTATTATTGATCTTAGTATATGCTCTAATACCCGTTTCATATGGCCTCAAATTGTCCCTGCAATTGGTCAGATTTCAACATTTTCTCGGGGGCCCCCATAACAGTTCAAGCTTCAGGGTCCCCAAAATGCAGGTCCGCCATGGCAGGAAACCATTTTCTTAAGCAAGGAAAATCAAAAAGGGATGGTGGAGGGAAAGCTCTGCAGGTATATGAATTCCTCTTGGATTACTCTGATTTAAGATTGTTTCACTGAATAGCCGCAAGATTTGTGAAGCTGGTTCTAGGAGTCACTGATCAGGCAGTTGATATGCACTGTGGGAGGTTTCCTGTTCATATTGCCCAGGTTTATTTGTAATTCTGAGATTTCATTACGGGGGGGGGCATTGTTTTTCTTGTGTTTTTTCCCCCCAGTTAGGCAAAATAAACCCACATCTAGGGTTGCCAGATCCTACCTGGCTGCCCGCGGGCGGATTCAGCCTCTTCTCCAGGATTTTCTGGCACGCGCACAGAGTGCACATTCCGCACTGATGTCACCCAGAAGTGATGTCATCACTTGGGGGCATCGGTGGGGGGGGTGACACTCTAGTCTTTGGGCACATCTCTATGGGTTTTTTGCCTTCAAAACCATAGAGTTTGCCCAAAAACTAGAGCATCACCCCCGACATTCCCGATGCAATGACATAACTTCTGGGTAGTGTCATCACGTCTGGGGCATCGCCCAGTGATTTCTCTGTTGGGAGGTGGGGCGTCCCCCTTTCAGCCAGCTGGCCGGCGGCAGATCGGAGCCCCACAAAGAGGGGGAAGCCCCCACTGGGAACTGGGAGATGGCAACCCGACCCACATCTGACCTGAATTGCTTTCCGATGTGCTTGATTGGACTAAACAATGACCTGCATCCACATAATTTATGGAGAATGGAGTGGGAACTTCTGAGAAGGTGGTTTTTTTTTAGCTTAATTATTTTATTTTGTTTTTTTTAGCTTAATTATTAGGTGTTTTTTTTTTGCTTAATTATTTTATTTTGGCTTCTCCCAGAAACAGTATATAGACTCCCATTTTACAGGAAAACAGAGTTCCCAATGGTTTTGCACCCCCTCCCCTCCCCTAACCCTAACCCTTTCTTTTAGGTTTGATTTCCTTGCTTACTTTCTGCGCACACCATATTGATTTTTATCAGTCTCACACCCTGCTTGCTTCTCAGACACAACAAGCTAGCAGGAAATGACACGATGCCTGTGAGATGTATAAAATATGAGGCACTACCTTAAGCTGTAACCTGTTGAGGCTATAGCACTCTCTGCTTTGGCTCCTGTCAGAACCCACAGCTAACAACGAAGTACACGCATTCAGGAACGGTTATACTTTTATTGCAAAGCTATAGATGCTTTGCAATAACACAGGCACTGTTAGGAATGGCCACAGCCAGTAGAGCATAATAGGATATAGGGTATTCATATGCACCCCCTCCCATGGCATTGGCCAATTAGGCACGCGGGCTAGAGCGGCAAGCGTTAGCTGAGAACTGGAAGTCTCCCACGGTAAAGAGGAGTTCTCCAGACACCACAACCTCCTCCTGCACACCTGTAAAGATAAGCATTTCAGCAAAGGCATAATCGCAGGGATAGGAATGCAATAGCAATTAACAAGACACAGAATGAACTCCCCAACCCCCCTGGCAGCATAGCTGACAGCTCTACCACGTCAATGGCATCCCAGCCGTTTTAACTGAGAACTGGGGGTGCTGAGCATGGAATATGGGATTTCTGGACCCTTTCCAAGAAGCAGGTTTTCGAAAAGAAAGACACGCGCCAGTCAGAATGCACAGTGACTAGTGATATTGATAGCCTTGCATGATGAACACAGCAGGAGATTGTAAAGGTGTTGAAAAGATACAAAGCAAGAGCTGGCATTCTTTTGACGAGAAGAAGAAGAAGAAGAAGAAGAAGAAGAAGAAGAAGAAGAAGAAGAAGAAGAAGAAGAAGAAGAGATTGAATTTATACTCTCCCTTCACTACCTGGAGCCAGTCGAGTCCGACTCTAGGCTTGTGGTGCTCATCTCCGTTTCAAAGCAGAAGAGCCAGCGCTGTCCAAAGACATTTCTGTGGTCATGTGGCCGGCATGACTAAACACCAAGGCACACAGAACGCTGTTACCTTCCCACTGAAGTGGTACCTATTTATCTATTTGCAATTTCTTGCTTTCGAACTGCTAGGTTGGCAGGAGCTGGAACTAGAGATGGGAGCTCACTCCGTCATGCAGCGCACTTGGGTCTCGAACGGCTGAACTACCGACCTTCCACAGCCTGTAGTTCAGCATCTTAACCACTTGAGCCACCACAGCTCCTTAAGTCCTCATTAGTCTATCATTATTAATCCACTTTCTCCCCTTTCTTTCCATGTGATACTTCTGTTTCCCCCCTGAGTTGATTTGTTGTGATTCTGTTTTGCTCTTTTGTGTGTATTGCAAGCACAATCTGTGCTGTGTGAGGATAGTCTTCTGTCTTGTAATTAGCATGATTCCTCATCTTCCCTTCAACCTCTGGGCAACACAGTAACAGCTACCGCAGTTGGAACTTTTTAAAAAAAATGTTTATTATTGCCACTATAACACCGGTGAGAATTAACATTCATTTCTCAGCATATGGTTTCTAGGGAGAGAATTTCAATTCCGTTTGGAAAGGGAGGACTCATGGATTCTTCTTGTCCAGTTGTGAATGATGGATGTAGCACAATCCAACGGTGTGAAAATACAGCCAGAGAGTGTTGCCAATAAACATACAGACCGATTTCCCACAACATACAGACTGATTCCGCCCTCGCCTCTTCCGTGTGCCCCAGTTGCATGGAAAAGTTTGCCCCCGTTGCATGGGTCAGTTTCACACTATTCGCTGAGTGGCCGCATTTTGACCTGCATCTCCCCCCCCCTTTCGATTTCCCCCGCGTCTTTTAGATCCTAGTTTTTTGAGATTGCGAAGACACGGGGGAAATCAGGGGAGGGGATGTGCGTCAAAATGCGGCTGTGCAGCGAATAGTGTGAAATTGGCCAATGCAACCGGGGCAAACGGAAGAGCCAGGGCGGCTCAGCTGCTTGTGTGGAATCGGTCACATACAGACATCAATACCACCAAGACTCATAATTTTGCCAGATCTGCTCAGCTGTACAAGTAACCCACCAGGTCAGCATTAAGGTGGCCAACCACCAGGTGGGGCCTGGGGATCTCCTGAAATTATAACTGATCTCCAGGTGACCGAGATCGGTTCGCGTGGAGAAAATGGCTGCTTTGGAGGGCGGAGTCTATGGTGTTCTATAGCGTTGAGGTCCCTCACTTCCTCAAGCACTGCCCTCCCCAGGGTTTGCCCCAATTCTTCAGGAATTTCCCAACCCAGAGCTGGTAACTTTAGTCATCATGAAATATCTTATTTGCAGCTGGAAGGTATCAAGGAATCTGCCGGGTCCCTGATACTCTTTGAATCCCTTCTTTGGATAAAAAGCCGCCTAAAGCTGAGCCGTGCAGTCATTTGGCAGGAATTTGAGAGCCAGTTTGGTGTAGTGGTTAAGTGCCTGGACTCTAATCTGGGAGAACCGGGTTTGATTCCCCACTCCTCCACGTGCACCTGGTGATGTGACCTTGGGTCAGTCACAAACTGTGGCACAGCTGTCCTTGAAAAAGAGCAGTTTGTGTCAGAGCTCTCTCAGCCCCACCCACCTCACAGGGTGTCTGTTGTGGGGAGGGGAAGGGAAAGGAGTTTGTAAGCCGCTCTGAGACTCAAAGTGAAGGACGGGGTATAAATCCAATCTCTTCTTCTTCTTCTTCTTTATTTATTTCACAAATTTTAATGCCCTGCCTTTCTGCCCTCATGAGGGCCACCAAGGCAGCTAACGAATTACAATCTTCATAATAAAAATCGTATTTCGAAACCATTGAAACCAAACAAACAACCAGCAACAACGTCTGAGAAGGCTCCATTGCTGATATTAGGGTTGCCAGCTCCAGGTTGGAAAATCCCTGGAGATTGGGAGGGGGGGGAGCCTGAGGGGGTGGGGCTTGGAGAGGGGAGGGGCTTCACTGGGGTATAACGCCATAGAGTCCACCTTCCAAAGTGGCCATTTTCTCCAGGGGAGCTGATCTCTGCCACCTGAACATCGATTGTAATAACAGGATATCTCCAGCCGTCACCTGGAGGTTGGGAACCCTACTGATACCACAAGATCTACCCTTGAAAAATGAGGTTTGATAGCAAAGCTGTTCCCGAAGATTTCAGGGCCTCCGGGAATTTGATACAAACATGATGCATACTGGGTCAGCATGAGCGAAGCAGATTATTAAAGAACAACATATTGTCCATTATCTCATCAGGTACTCAATTTTTACCACCAAATGGTTTGTCATCTGGATCGTGTTGCCTTGGGCATGAGTGCATCTATATTACCCACCTGGTGCCTCAGTCAGGTCGAACTCTGCAAGGCCTGTTGTTGGTTTGCGGATGGCAATTAAGAGGGAGCTCTGAAACATTTAACAATAAATTGCTTACCTGCTTCCTGTTAAGTGACTGCCTTTCTCTCCCCCCCCCCTTTCTCTTTTGCAGGTTGTCTTAGTCTTCGCTCTTAGTATTGGTGCTCTTGTAATATACTTCATAGATTCGTCAAAGTGAGTATTCAGATACATTTCCTCTTCCCTTCCTCTCCCGCCCAAGCAATTATGGGACTTTAAATTGCTTCATTCATCTATTTCAGCCCAACGTATTGTACTTGTCACCTGTTTGCAATAAGAGAGGGAGACGGGGTGTGTGGGGGGGGGGACTTTAAAATACAGCCAAGCTTTTCCAGGCTGATTTTGAAAGGTCTTGGGGGGGAGAGATCTTTCGTCATAGAATTATTTCTGATCTTTTGAGATGGGAAAGGGAGGGAAATAATTCCTTTGTTTTCAGAGTATGGATACATTACCTAAACTCTGTTCTTGTAATGATCTTCTGGATCAATTCCTCTCCCTATTAAAGGAGGCAGACACAGAATAGCTTAGGGAAAGAAAAAAAAAGGGAAAGAGAATCTGATTTTTGAGAACTAGAGATATTTTATTAATCATATCGTGCATTTCAGGAGGGCCAAATCAGACATTCTATAAATGGTCTGCTCCAGCTGCTCCAGCTGAAAGCGGTCCCTTATTTCCCCCTCTTTTTTTCATGGGAAATGTTTCATACAACTTCACCACATCACCTTGTGATAGCAGAACTTTCCACATTTCTCTGCCAGTAATGTGGAGCAGGAGCCAGTGGCCGCCACAACAAGACTCTAGATACTCTTGGGAAGGAGGGGTCATTTTCTGTGGTATCTTTGCACTTGCCCAATGTCTGCTTTGGCCCTGAGAATCCCAGCAATATCTCATAAAATTGACCTGATAAACTCTGTTGTCATATCAAGGAAGGGTGCAGGATGTAGGATCTTGAAAATAAACAAGCATTTTCTTCTGGACTTCATGGAGGGTGCTGGTTTGGGTGGCGTACTATTAATACATACAATTCACAACCGTATCATGTCTGTATCGCATTGGGACAAAATAAAATAAAATATCCCAGCTTCAAGTATAGGATAATGGCGTCTGAACTTGTTGAGACTGAGAGGGGAAAAGACCTCGGGATCGTAAGGTCCGTAGTCATGAGAGTGCATTTGAGGGCGATGCCCCCTGCCAAATTAGCCCTGCCTCCTCACTGCCCATCCCTCCTGCCCCCCCTTTCCCCTCCAAAAATGGCCTAAGGTTTTGACATATCGTAGCACAGAAAGGGTCACAAAGGTTGAAGACGTTGCCCTGCTGTAAAAAGGGGTGATTCAAGTCCTTTTATGGATCAAAAACTGGCTAATTAATAGAAAACAGAGAGTGAGTATAAATGGGCAGTTCTCTCAGTGGAGGGGGGTAAGCAGTGGGGTACCGCAGGGATCAGTACTTGGTCCACTGCTTTTTAACTTGTTCATTAATGATTTGGAGTTGGGAGTAAGCAGTGAAGTGGCTAAATTTGCGGATGATACGAAGTTGTTCAGGGTGGTGAAAACCAGTGAGGATTGTGAGGCACTCCAAAGGGATCTGTCAAAGATGGGCGAGTGGGCGTCAACATGGCAAATGGGGTTCAATGTGGCCAAGTGCAAGGTGATGCACATTGGAGCCAAAAATCCTAAATATAAATACACGTTGATGGGGTCTGAACTGGCAGAGACTGATCAAGAGAGAGATCTTGGAGTTGTAGTAGATAACTCACTGAAAATGTCGAGACAGTGTGTGACTGCAATAAAGAAGGCCAATGCTATGCTGGGGATTATTAGGAAGGGTATTGTAAACAGATCAGCCAATATCATAATGCCCCTATATAAATCAATGGTGCGACCTCATCTGGAATACTGTGTGCAATTCTGGTCACCACACCTTAAAAAGGATATTATAGCTTTAGAAAAAGTGCAGAAAAGGGCAACTCGACTGATAAAAGGGTTGGAAAACTTTCCCTATGAGGAAAGGTTAAGGCACTTAGGGCTCTTTAGCTTGGAGAAATGACGACTGAGGGGTGACATGATTGAGGTTTATAAGATTATGCATGGGAAAGAGCAGGTAGAGAAAGAGGTACTTTTCTCCCTTTCTCACAATACAAGAACTCGTGGGCACTCCATGAAATTGCTGAGCGGTCGGGTTAGAACGGATAAAAGGAAGTACTTCTTCACCCAAAGAGTGATTAACACTTGGAATTCACTGCCACAGGAAGTGGTGGCAGCTACAAGCATGGACGGCTTCAAAAGGGAATTAGATAAGCATATGGAGCAGAGGTCCATCAGTGGCTATTAACCACAAGGTATAGATAGGGACTCTGGGGCAAGTGATGCTCTGTCATCTTGGTGCTTGGGGGGGTCAACAGTGGGATGGCTTATGTTGTCCTGGCCCCACTGCTGGACCTCCTGATGGCACTGATATTTCTGGCCACTGTGTGATACAGAGTGTTGGACTGGATGGGCCATTGGCCTGATCCGACATTGGCATCTCTTATGTTCTTATGTTCTTAAGTTCACTGTGAAACATTTTATCCTGAGCTGTAAAAATCATAGAAGAATGAAAGTGCTTCATTTTGACCGGCCCAGGATCTTTTTTTTTAATAAAGGATTATATCTGCACTGTTTCAAAGTTTACATACACCCCCCCCCCAACATAAACGGACAATGGGGTGAAAACAGGCTGGGAGATGAGATTGGCCATGGCTATAATGGTGGCTCCATCAGGTGATAATGGCTTGACATTGTGGGAGATACCGGACCGTGTTCCTGTGCCAGGTAGCTGCGTCAGAGATTGAGAGTCAGCTGCTGTTTGGATTCTGGCCATATTCGGTGCTGACTGCATTGAAAGGAGCCTTCCCCTGCTGTCGTTATTATATTTCATCTAAAGCAATAAGAGCTCAGCTATTGCTAATAATTGAATTATCTGACTATCCCTTCTTGCTTCTGTTGTCACCGACAGAAGGGTTTCGAGAAAACCTCCATTACAGCAATTCCTCTTCCTTCCGATAGGAGCTTTTTTCTTGATAGAGGATGCCTTTGGGGTTGTTTGAACTTTTGATAGGTCAGTAGAAAAGAGTAAGAGTCCAGGAACACCTTAAAGACTAACAAAATTTGTGGCAGGGTCGGAGCCTTCGCGAGTCACAGCTTCACTTCTTCAGATATCTGAAGAAAAAGCCTCCAGGCTTGGTTTTTCACCTTCTGAAAACAGCCAAACGGTTAATGAAAGCTTAGATCAGGGGTCCCCAACCTTTTTGAGCCTTCAGGCACCTTTGGAATTCTGATGCAGTGTGGTAGGCGTGGCCACAAAATGGCTACCACAAAATGGCTGCCCCGTTAGGCTGAGCCAGCCACAAAATGGCTGCCACAGGTGACCTTCAATCACACATTGAAGATGCTTCTGCTGTGGTGGTATCTACTGCCAGTGCAAGGTTTTTAAAAAATCTGGACAACCAATGAAATCTCTAATGGCCAATCAGAAGAACACCTGGACAAAAGCCTCACCTGGCCCCACCCACGTTCTGAAAACTCTCAGCAGGTTCCAGGAAATGTGTCAGTGTACTCAGTGATACCCATGGGCACCACATTGGGGATATCTGGCTTAGATGTCTCAGTTCAGTTCAGTTAACCTTTATTGACATAAAATACCTTTAAAAGGATTTATACACACACACACACACACACTTAAAACCAAGTGTAACCATACATATAAAACATATAAAACGTAATGTAGGTAGGATAAAACAATTACTTATTGTATGTTTTCCTGACATAGCTTATCACTGATTGTAAAAACATAGCTACGTTCATTGATATTTCCAGAAGAGAGTCATTTAGAAGACGGTTTGGTGTAGTGGTTAAGTGTGTGGACTCTAATCTGGGAGAACCGGGTTTGGTTCCCCCACTCCTCCACTTGCACCTGGCTGGATGACCTTGGGCAAGCCATAGTTCTGTCAGAGCTGTCCTTGAAGAAGAGCAGTTTCTGTCAAGAGCTCTCTCAGCCCCACCGACCTCACAGGGTGTCTGTTGTGGGGAGGGGGAGGGTTTGTAAGCTGCTCTAAGACACCTTTGGGTAGTGAAGGGCGGGATATAAATCCAATCTCCTCTTCTCTTCTTCTTCTAAAGCATCAGGAAGGTTCATCATGTTGGCTAAGATAGAGTTTAAATATCTAACATGTAAATCCACGTAAAATTGACAATGTAAACAAATATGCGAAACAGTTTCAATACATTCAGAATTGCAATGGCAAAGTCTGTCCTCATATACTATCTATATATCTAATTTCCAACAGAGGGCGTGTTGTGCGGATACTTATTTCCACTATCTATATATCTAATTTCCAACAGAGGGCGTGTTGTGCGGATACTTATTTCCACTAACAGGAAGCTCACTCTGCCCCAACAGCTTTTCCCACATAGTCAGTATACTTCCTGTGTCTGCAGAAAAATCCAAGAAGTAAAAAAATCCCTCCAGGGACGGCTGAATTCCCCCCAATACCTTTTGAAATGGCCTCTGCAGGGATCTAACTCCAGGCATCAACGGTGAGAGAGAGATTAGAACGTTCAGGGAGGCAGTGGGGGCAGCCCCGTAGCTAGGGAATTCTTTGGGAGGGGGCCTTGGGGGGGCCCACCAGCTAATTAAATGGAAGTACAGTGCAGGTGGTAAGTTGGAGCACTTTGGGGGCAGCCCTGGAGGGAGGGGGCCCAAAAGAAACACAAGGGGGCCAGGCCCCGTGGGCCCCATGTTAGCTACGGGCCTGAGTGGGGGGGAGGAGGCTTCTAACTGGCTCTGTGAGTCAAAGGGTGGGGGCAGGGCCCTTTCCAGGCCTCTTTTGGCCTCGGCAGGAGGGAGGGAGGGAGCCTTGGGGCCTGGCCTGACAAGGGCTGCCAGGGCCAGCCTGGGGAGTCCCTAGAGGTTTTGAGGTGGACTCTAAGGAGGGCTGGGTTTGGGGAAGGGAGGGGCCTCGGCTGGAGTTCAGTTGTAAGTCTGGGGGGGGGGGGCCTTCAGGCCCCACTTAGAGGTTGGCAACCCTAGGCCTGGCAGCAGTTTAGGTAACAGCTCTGAGAGAACTTGTGACTAACCTGAGGTCCCACCAGCAGCTGCATGGGGAATCA
Source organism: Gekko japonicus (assembly GCF_001447785.1). Taxonomy (NCBI): domain Eukaryota; kingdom Metazoa; phylum Chordata; class Lepidosauria; order Squamata; family Gekkonidae; genus Gekko; species Gekko japonicus. Next base: position 312,367 of record NW_015169199.1, read on the forward strand.
AACCAAGTTCTCCCAGATTAGAGTCCGCGCACTTAACCACTACACCAAGCTGGAAAAGGACAAGATCCTGGGTGGGGGGGGAGAGAGAAACATGGCCAGTTTTTGGCCCACCAGCAGGTGCTTTGGTCATCTTTTTATGAATCACGTTCCGTGTGTCAGGGAGAGAGGCCTGCCTCCTTCAAGTGAGCCCTGTCGCTCCTTGCTGGAGGAGATAAACCTTAACCTTCACCCTTGTGATGTAGCTTTTTTCTTGCAGATTTTCTACGTGTTTTTGGTTCATTGACCTGCTGTGTCTTTTTTGATGTTGTTGGGTTTCTTTTGCCGTCAAGTCACAGCCAACTTCTGGCGGCCCTGTAGGGTTTTCGAGGCAAGAGAAAAGCAGAGAGAGTTTGCCACTGCTTGCCTCTGCGCTGTGACCCTGGACTTCCTCGGTGGTCTCCCATCCAAACACTAACCAGGGCTGACCCTGCTTAACTTCTGGGATCTGACCGGAGCGGGCTGGACTGAGCCATCCTGGTCTTTGTTGCAGCTGGTTTTTATGATGAGGTTTTCAAAAGGACTATGCAGCATCTTGGATCTTGTACATTTGGAAAGCGTACTTGAGCACTTTTATATCCATTTCCTTGCCCTTCCTTCAACAGCTTAGTAGGGCATAATGCACGGCCCCGTCCCAATTTTCCCTTTGCTTGTGAGCTCAATCGGGATCGTTGGCAGTGATAGGTCCCTAGCAATGCTCCCTCTAAGCTGTGGAGTCTCGTGAGCAAAAATTCTCCTTTGTGAGCCACTGGCATTAAAGGTGTGAGCGAGCGATTTGGTTACTACAGAAATTAGTTTGCTCTGGAGCAATGCTCCCTCTAAGCTGTGGAGTCTCGTGAGCAAAAATCCTACTTTGTGAACTGCTGGCATTAAAGTTGTGAGCGAGAGATTTAGCTACTGCATAAATTAGTTTTCTCTGAAGCTATCCTTCCTGAGCTAGGACAAAAATGTGTGAGCCGGAGGCTAACAAACTCTGAGCTAGCTCACACTAACTCAGCTTAGAGGGAACACTGCTCTGGAGCCACCCTTCCTGAGCAAAGACAAAACTGTGTGAGCCGGAGACTAAAAAACTGTGAGCTGGCTCACACTAACTCAGCTTAGAGGGAACACTGGTCCCTGGTTATCCAGTGAGCTTGGCAAGTCTTGGAGAATGGAGAAGGTTTGAATCCTGGACTTCACAACCCACGTCCGGCCCTATGCACCAGTAAGTGGTGATAATGAAGGGGCAGAGCCTATAAGGGCGATTTGGACTCCCAAACGGCTGCCGTTGCCCAAAGTAGGAATCACCAATCTCTTTGAGCCTGTGCGCACCTTTGGAATTTTGACACAATGGCTGCAGCATCGCGTGGAGCCAGGTGCGAAATGACCTTCAGTTGTACCATGAATATCCTTGTATTGTGGGGACAGCTACAGTAAAAGCAACGCTTTCAAAAATCTGCTTCAGCCAATAACTCTGCCTGGCCCCTCCCACTTAAAAAAACCCCACTTGGCAGGAGCCAGGAAAGGGGTCTGCGGGTGCCACGGCGCCCACGGGGATCGTTTTGGGGACCCCAGGTCCAAAGAGACTCCGTTGCTTAGGAAGCAACACCCTGGCCCGGCTCCTCGAAGGTCCACCGTTGAGGTGCGTGAGTGGCTGACCCTGACAAGGACGTTCTCTCGAATGCGAAGCCTTAACATTACCGAGCTTTTGCAGTAAAGGGTGAGTCATTTGTTCTCGCCACAGCCTCCATGATGGCAAGTGAAGCTTCATGACGAATGCTGGCAACAGCGACAAAAAAAAGTGTTGATAGGTGGTAGGATCAGCTTGGGCAGAGCAGACTGGCGGTCATTCTCAGGAAGGGAGGAAGGGAGCCCTGCCTCGAGTATTTCATCTCCTGTATGCTGCCTGCCTGCCCCCCTCCCCGGCAGTGCAAGGCTGCGCTCATTCAGTGGAAATGTCTCCTTATCAAAGGGGCTGCTAGTCACGCTGTTGTACGGCTAGATTCAAGCTCAGTAGCAGCTTAGAGGACAACAAGGTTTTCGGGGCCATGAACTTTCCTGTTGGGATATTTGGTTAACATAGAAGAGTTCGCTCAGTCCTAGAAGCGTGATACCGAGTACCGTAAATAAATCTCCCGAGAAGTATGTTGCAAAAAAGGTAAACTTGGATTTATTCAAGTAGATTCAGTTCACATTCAGGTTTCAGCCAGAAGAAGAGGAAGAAGAAGAAGAGGAAGAGGAGGAAAAGGGGGAGGAGGAGGAGGAGGAGATTGGATTTATACCCCGCCCTTCACTTGGAGTCTCAGAGCGGCTGACAAACTCCTTTCCCCTCCCCTCCCCACAACAGACACCCTGTGAGGTGGGTGGGGCTGAGAGAGCTCTGACACAAACTGCTCTTTTTCAAGGATAGCTGTGCCCACAGCTTGTGACTGACCCAAGGTCACATCAGCAGGTGCAAGTGGAGGAGTGGGGAATCAAACCCGGTCCTCCCAGATTAGAGTCCGCACACTTAATCACTACACCAAATTTAAAAGAAGAAGAAGAGGAGGAGGAGGAGAGCAAGACTCCAGTAGCACTTTTAGAACTAACAAAATTTGTGGCAGGGGAGGAACTTTTGTGAGTCACTGCTCACTTCTTTAGATACCAGGTGACTTCACTGCTCACTTCAGGTATTCTTCAGGTAGCTGAAGAACTGAGACGTGACTCTCAAAAGCTCCTCCCCTGCCACAAATTGTGTTAGTCTTCAAGGTGCTAACGGACTCTTGTGTTTTTTTGTAACATTTACAAAATCCTCTTTTGTGCCTCTAAAGCGTTCAGCGCCGTCTTCCAGTTCTCAAACTAGGCAACTGTAAATACAATCTCCTGCTCTTTGTCCTTTGCAAATTTTCTGCAAGGGAAGCAGAAAGCTCTGTCATTTGAAAGAGAGTATTCCAACCGAGACCGGCCATTGTACCATCTGCAGCTAGAACTCTGCTTGGTGTGTCCAAATTTTGTTTTCGGCTAACTTGGCAACAGAGGCTGTGAAGGATTTTCCGTGCCGATGTTTGGAGGACAGACTGGTTCGCTTCTCTGCAAACTCTTTTCCTCTACTGCTGTTCGACACTTGAAATCCAGCAGTTGTTGGTGTCCAGTTCTAGTTACGAACCTGTCTGTTTCTCTGGGAAGAGAATACCAAAGTTGTTAAACTGATGCCAAATGAAATACCCAGCATGCAAGCCAGGGTTATACATTTTAAAGAAAAAGTTTCACAAATTGAACGCGGAACCCGTCTGTCGGCTTATTCAAAGCAGGAGCACAGATCTGCAAGCAAAGCACAGAGAAGGAAATTTGTCAGATCACTGGAAAAGACAAAAACTGTTGTTTTGTTTTGTTTTGTTTTGAATTTAAAAGCAAAACAAAAAACGGCCCCAAAAGCACAGCATCTGTTTGTTCAGTTGGTGGTGGTGGAAAGCGTGGTCAAGTCACAGCCGACTAACTGTGACCCCATTGAGTTTCCAAGCCAAGAGGCCATCAGTGGTGGTTTGTCATTGCCTGCCTCTGCATAGCAACCCGGGACTTCTTCCTTGGTGGTCTCCCATCCAAGAACTCACCGGGGCCAACCCTGCTTAGCTCCCAAGAGCTGTCAAGCGTGGGCTAGCCTGGGCCATCTAGGCCAGGGCAGAGGGACAGAGGTGGTTCACCATTGCCTGCCACTGCATAGCAACTCTAAGCTTCCATCCATCCAAGGACTGGGCAGGGCTGACCCTGCTTAGCTTCTGAGATCTGATGAGATTGGGCTAGTCTTGGGCCATTCAGGTAGGGTGTCTGATCCATTAAAAAGGTAAAGGTTCCCTTCCTCGAAAGCCAGTCGAATCTGACTCTAGGGTTGCGGTGCTCATCTCCGTTTCCAAGCCGAAAAGCCAGCGCTGTCTGAAGACGTTTCCGTGGTCATGTGGCCGGCATGACTAAACACCAAGGTGCACGGAACGCTGTGACCTTCCCACCAAAGTGGTACCTATTTATCTACTTGCAATTTCTTGCTTTCGAACCGCTAGGTTGGCAGGAGCTGGAACTAGAGACGGGAGCTCACTCTCTGATCCATTACAGAAATGTAAAAATCAGATTTTGATTTTTATTATTTTTATTGTTGTTGTTTTTGTTGTTGTTGCTATTATTATTATTATTATTATTATTATAAAAAGGACCCCACAGGAAGGAGGGAGATGGTGGCCCCATCGCTTTGAGCTGCAGCCAGCTCCTGAAATAAATTTTAATTAAAAAAAAAAATGATAAAAAGGGAATGCAATAAAGGTTAATAACATTGATTAAGAGATGGGAAAAGTGGATGGGATGCCATTCCCACCCCAATTAGAAGGTTCCCCCTCAGAATCAATGAATGAAATTAATCAGCAGCAGGTTCAGAACAAAGAGACGCGGTAGGGTTGAGAGTCTACAGATGGTGGGTGGCTGGAGACCTCCCACCATTACCGCTGGTCCCCAGACATTAAAGAGCAGTTTCCCTAAAGAAAAGGGCTGCTTTGGAGGTTGGACTCTGTAGAAGAAGGAGGAGGAGAAGGAGGAGAAGAAGAAGAGTTGGTTTTTGTACCCCGCCCTTCACTACCCGAAGGAGCCTACGGCCATACCACCCTGAACACGCCCGATCTCGTCTGATCTCGGAAGCTAAGCAGGGTCGGGCCTGGTTAGTACTTGGATGGGAGACCGCCTGGGAATACCGGGTGCTGTAGGCTTCATAAGTCAGCATAATGCTCTTATTCCTCCCCCCCATGTGAACCCAGCGGCTCGAAAGCAATTAACACCTAACAATGCGAGTAGACAAATGGGTACCTACCCTTAGATGGGTAGGGGGCACCCACCTCTGATGAGGACGTGTGGTGGTGGTGCGGACGGCGTGGATGGCGACGGAGTATCGGCGGCGGCGGCGAGTGCTGGCAGAGGCGGAGCGATCCCTGGTGGCCAGAATGGAAAACATTGGGCGACGGCGGAGGCTGGAGATGCACGACGGCGTGTGACGCAGGCATGGCGGTGCCTGATGGACGGAGCCGGGGCCAGAAGCATGCACGAGCCGTGCGCCTGCGCGGTCCTGCCGGTGGTCGCCGTGGAGACAGCAGAGGCCTAGAAGGACACCGAGCCGATCCAGCAGCCAAGAGACCCAGAGGACGCTGAGCCGATCCAGCCGCCAGTAAAAGTTTGAGCAGACGCCGAGCCGAGCCAGCAGCCAGAAGACCATCAAGGGCCCACCACCATGGGTGCTGGTAGGCAGTCCCACCCCCAATACTAGATGTGGCCCAAGTTAGGAATACAGTTGTTAGAACGCAACACATGTGAACCGCCCAGAGACTCCCCCAGGGATTAGGGCGGTATATGAAGTCTAAAGTTAAATGAAATAAATAAATGAAGGTAGGTGGGGCTGAGAGAGCTCTTGACAGAAACTGCCCTTGAGAGAACAGCTCTGAGAGAACTTGTGACTGACCCAAGGTCACACCAGCAGCTGCATGTTGAGGAGTGGGGGAATCAAACCCGGTTCTCCCAGATTAGAGACCGTGCACTTAACCACTGCACCAAACTGGCTCTCTGTAGCCTCTCACCGAGGTCCCTCCCCACGGAGGTCTTTCCCCTCCCTAATCCCCACCATCTCCAGGCTCCACCCTCAAGATCTCCAGCTGTTTCCCAACCCAGAGTTGGCAACCCCAAGAAGTAAACTTTCCTGCAATTTATGCTTACTGGTGGGCGTTCACTGCCAAAAGATGGGAAGACTGGCAGGAGTGTGAAGAAGAGGATGTGAAAAATTCACAGAAGATATTTTCATGAATGATTCTAGCCAGGAGGGGGAAATGGAACCTCCATGTTCAGAGACAGTGTACCGCTGACTACTAAATGGTGGAATGGGATAACTGGTGAGTTACTCATCTGTTCTTGACCAGATTTTGAGCTCACCGGAGTCAGAAAGGGCCATCTAAGGACGAGTCATGCACATGCCTGGCGGGAGCTGGTCCATGAGGTCGCGAAGAGTCGGACTCGACTGTGCGACTGAACAACAACAACATGCACATTGGGTGGCGATGGTTGTTTTCCATAAATTATTCCGATTGCAGGGCCAAAGAGGGAAGGGAAGGCGGGGTGTCCGTGATGTATTCCCCCAGGAATCCCAGGCTTCTCAGATCTGCACAAGAGGCAGCAACTCAACAGGTCAGTCACATCATGACACCTTCAAACCGGGGGAAGGTGCGGCCGGCCTATTTCTGCCTCTCGCACACTTATCGCCCGAGGGGAGATAGCGCGAGGTGGGCAGCTGTGTGGATCTCAAGCAACAGAACAAAGTGGGAGTCCAGTGGGGCACCTTGAATAGAACTGTGTTGGTCTTGAAAGGCGCCCCACTGGACTCTAACCCGAGGGGAGAGTTACTGGAACCTGAGCTGCCGTGTAAACACTTCCGCCATGCCTGGCTGAGCTGCTTTTTGCAGAGCAGGGACACAGATGCCTCCTGGCAGGACCAACATCTAAGGTTAACATGAGGCAAGTCTGGATTGCTCGAGAGGCCCTGGTCCTCGGCTCCTCTCTCTGGCTCCAACTACAACACTCCACAGGTTGGGGAGGCTGGAGGAGAGGGTGGCGCATGACACTCTAGCCGGCCTCCTCTAGCAGGCAGAAAGCTGAATGAGAGGGCAGGGGGCATTTTTGGGTGGGGCGTTGCCCTTGTACGCCCCCGGTGGTTACAGCCCTGCTAGGGCGTCTGGATGTTTGAGCCCAGTTCTTCATCTGAGACGGCTGTATAGGAAGCTCAAGACTGAGGGTCCTAGACATGGAATTCCTCCTTTAAGACTCTGACACATCCTGGAGCGGTCAGATGGCCGGGGACAATGATCCTGAGTCATAGCAGCAGACAGCATATGGTGAAGTGTGTATGAGAGCCAGTTTGGGGTAGTGGTTAAGTGCGCGGACTCTAATCTGGGAGAACCGGCTTTGATTCCCCACTCCTCCACTCGGAGCTGCTGGCCTTGGGTCAGTCACAAGTTCTCTTGGAGCTGTTCTCTCAAGGGCCGTTCTGTCAAGAGCTCTCTCAGCCCCACCCACCTCACAGGGTGTCTGTTGTGGGGAGGGGGAAGGGAAAGGAGTTTGTAAGCCGCTCTGAAACTGAGTGAAGGGCGGGGTATAAATCCAATCTCCTCCTCCTCCCCCCTTCCCCCCTCCTCATTCTTCTTCTCCTCCTTCTCCTCCTCCTCCTCCTCCTCCTCCTTCTTCTCCTTCTCCTCCTCCTCCTTCTCCTCCTCCTTCTTCTCCTTCTCCTCCTCCTCCTCCTCCTCCTTCTCCTCCTCCTCCTTCTTCTCCTTCTCCTTCTCCTTCTTCTCCTTCTCCTTCTATAAAGGGCCGTCGAGTCACAGCTGATGTATCGTGACCACCATCGGGTTTTCAAGGCAAGAGATGCTCAGAGGTGGTTTGCCGTTGCCCGCGTAGCGAGCCTGGACTTCCTTGGTGTCGTCCCCTCCGAGTCCTGGCCAGGGCCCGCCCTGCTTAGCTTCTGAGTTGTGACGAGATTGGGTTGGCCTGGGCCCATCCGGTCAGGGCAGGGGTCATAATGTCAGATTATTCAGGAGAAGTGGTGGTGGAAAGTGCCAACAAGTCGTGGCCAACTTATGGTGACCTCGTAGGGTTTTCAAGGCGAGAGATGCTCAGAGGTGCCTTGCCATTGCTTGCCTCTGCCTTGACTTCCTTGGTGGCCCCCCCTCCGAGTACTAGCCAGGGCTGGTCCTGCTTAGCTTCTGGGACGTGATGAGATTGGGCTTGCCTGGTCCATCCGGGTCAGGTCATGGTGAAATACCAGCATAAGTTTGAAGATGTTGGGCCCGGAGTGGGGCATAGTGACATTGTCTCCGGTTGGCTTGATTCTGCGCAAAAGTCAGGCTTCTTGTTGTTCAGTCGCACAGTCGAGTCCGACTCTTCGCGACCCCATGGACCAGATCACGCCAGGCCTTCCGGTCTTTCGCCGTCCTCTGAAGTTGGCTCAGTTTCATGTTCGTTGCATCTATGACACTGTCCAACCATCTCATCCTTTGTCGTCCCCGTCTTCTTTGACCTTCACTCTTTTCCAGCATCAGGGTCTTCTCCAGTGAGTGCTCCCTTCTCATTTGGTGGCCAAAGTATTTCAGCTTCAGTTTCGAGCTTCAGTTTCATTATCTGGCCTTCCAGGGAACAGTCAGGGTTGATTTCTTTGAGGATGGACTGATTTGTTCTTCTTGCAGTCCAAGGTACAGAACAGTTAATCCAGTTGCCACGAGGAGCCCGGTTCTAAAACTTCTCCTATTTTCTATTTCCGGAGCTGCGTCAGAACGAAACATTATTTTGGACACAGGAGTTATCTCAAAGCAGAAGCAAAAACAAACAATTGCCATGTGTAGGCATCTGTTCACTTTGGGGTTGATATTTTCCAGTGGGAGACTATAAAAAACAAAACAAATTAGCACAGTTATTTTTGTCATCTGCTATCATCATAATAAACATACCATGCAAACTTCGCTTGGATTCTGAAGGGCCGTTACTCTGTTGTTGCAAAAACAACAGTCATGCCATGGCATCTTCAAGACTTATTGTATCATAAACTTTCTTAGGTGATAGGCTACATAAACAGCTTACTTAGAATGGGATTCTCCAACGTGGTGCCCTTGGGCGCCCTGGCTTCAACATGCTTTTCCGAAAGTGGGCGGGGCCTCTGTAAGGCAGAGTTTGTTATTGGCTGCCTTCATTCCAATGAAAGGGTTTTCCACTGGAGGATAAGGAGGACTGGTAAGCACCTGGACTTTCCTCAGTCAGTGTGTAGCTCCATTCCCTCTTCAGGATTTCCTTCTCCCCAGGAGTTGTGAGGAGGGAGATATTCTGTTTGGCTCCACCCCTGGAGTCAGCCATTTTGAATTTGTCTCCACCCCCTGTGGCAGCCATTTTGGAGTGGTGCTCACTACCACCTTGTAAAATTCCAATGGTGTCTGCAGCCTCAAAAAGACTGAGGACCCCTGGATTAGAATGATTCCCAGCTTTTAGTCAATAAAACCCACACCACACAGTATGCAAGCAGAAATGTAAATAACAAATGGCTGTGCTAGACAGTCATCAGCAATGCTCCCTCTAAGCTGTGGAGTCTTGTGAGCAAAAATTCTGCCTTGTAAGCTACTGGCATTAAAGTTGTGAGCGAGCGATTCGGCTGCTGCATAAATCGGTTTGCTCTGGAGCCATCCTTCCTGAGTTAAGGCAAAAATGTGTGAGCTGGAGGCTAAAAAAACCTGTGAGCTGGCTCACACTCACTCAGAGGGAACACTGGTCCTCAGGCAACTGTTCTCTCTCTTATATCATTGCCTTTATTTCACTGGCATCCTTATTTCATTGGTCTCTGGGTTTGCCTGCTCTTGATCTTGGGGAAAGTCCGCTGCATATTTCAGTGTGTTAGTCTAGCCTGGTGATAGCTGCCTTTTTCTGCCCTAAGAGGTTCCGGGGGTGTGGTGGGGACTTCTCATGCACTGATGTAAAACAGACTTTGGGGTCTGATGTTCATTTTTTTTTAAAAAATAAATAAATTCTGTCTGCAGAAAACAAAACTTGGCAACCAGTGAAATATGGTTGAATCCATTCATTTTTTGGATTGCAAGAGACTAATCAGTGTGGTGGTGGGGGTGGGGAAATGCTGTCAAGTCACAGGTGATGCGTGGTGACCCCTCATTGGGTTTCCAAGGCAAGAGATGTGCAGAGGTGGTTGGCCACTGCGTAGCAAGCCTGGGACTTCCCTGGTGGACTCCCATCCAACTACTAACCAGGGCGGATCCTGTTTCGCTTCCAAGATCTGATGAGATCAGGCTGGCTAAGCCAGGGCATACATAACCTTTCAAGGTATCCTCTGTGATGGGTGTCTTCTTCTAAGGCTCCCGTAGGAGGGGACTGTGAAGTGTAAAAGACTGATTGAAAGAGGAGCCCATTTTGTGGTGATGTTGTTGTAGGAGAAACGGAGCCTTGCCTTTGAGAATCACAGAGTTGGCAGGGACCTCTGGGGTCATCTAGTCCAACCCCCTGCACAGTGCAGGAAATTCACAAATGCTCCCCCTACAGACACCCCCAGTGACCCCTGCTCCATGCCCAGAAGATGGGAAAAAACCCTCCAGGATCTCCAGCCAAACTGGCCTGGAGAAAAATTGCTTCTGGAAAGTGGCGATCGACATTTCCCTGGGCATGTAAGAAAGGGCCACACAAACTAAGCACTGAGGCAACCCTTCCTGCCCTCCCTTTCATGACCTGCCTCAGTTCTTAGAATCTGCATTGCTGTCAGATGACTGTCTAGCCTCTGTCTGAAAACCTCTAAAGAAGGAGAGCCCACCACTTCCCAAGGAAGCTTGTCCACAGAGGAACAAAAAACTGTCAGGAAGTTCTTCCTCATGTTTAGCCGGAAACTCTTCTGATTTAATTTCAACCCGTTGGTTCTGGTTCGACCTTCTGGGGCCACAGAAAACAACTCCGCACCACCCTCTATATGGCAGCCCTTCAAGTACTTGAAGATGGTTATCCTATCGCCTCTCAGTCGTCTCCTCTCCAGGCTAAACACACCCAGCTCCTTCAACCTTTCTTCATAGGACTTGGTCACCAGACCCCTCCCCGTCTTTGTTGCCCTCCTCTGGACACGTTCCAGCGTGTCTGTCCCCTCATTTTATTTTCTTCAGGAAAGGCTGGGCCAAGACTCCAGCTGCCTTTGACTGTCAAGAGTTGCTGCTGTCCTGGCAAGAGGCTGTGGCTCAGTAACAGAATTCTGCATACGGCAGGTCCCAGGTTCGGTTCCAGCATCTCTGGTGCGAGGGGTGCAAAGAGCCAGTCTTTCTCTGCTGGAGATGCTAGGAAGTGGCTGCCAGTCAGAATGGAGAACGCTGACTTTGCTGGTCCGGGGACTTCCAGTCAACTTTGTGTATTCCGCGAGGGCAAGCTATTTGACTGGGATGCAGGGGCGGGGGAGAGCTGGGGAAGACATCTGCAGCCGACCAGGATCTGTGCCATTTCTGCCAGCACCCTGTCCTCAGGGCTGGCTTACCCACTAGGCGAACTAGGCATTTGTCTAGAGTGCCGGGCCCTGGATGGGGCGCCAAGCTGTGCCTCCCCCCCTCCTCCCCCCTTTGGTGGTGGTGGCGGCGGTGGGGGGAGGAGGCGGTGGTGGCAGCAGCAAAATGGTGGCTGGCTCCAGAGGTCTCCAGTCCCCACCGGGAGGTTGGCATCTGCGCCATAAGGCAGCCTCGCCTAGGGCGCAGAACATAAGAACATAACATAAGAACATAAGAGATGCCAATGTTGGATCAGGCCAAAGGCCAATCCAGTCCAACACTCTGTATCACACAGTGGCCAGAAATACTAGTGCCATCAGGAGGTCCACCAGTGGGGCCAGGACACTAGAAGCCCTCCCACTGTTGACCCCCCCCCCCAAGCACCAAGATGACAGAGCATCACTTGCCCCAGAGAAACACCTCGAGCCGGCCCTGCCTGTCCTGAAACAAATCCGGCTGCTTACAGGACATGTGGTTTGGTGCTCCCCTCCCCCGGACTGCTCCGGAAGCTCCATGCTGTTCATTTTTCCCCCCTGGGGTCATGGCTGTCTCCTACAGCTGCTCACCTCGGTTCACCTCGGCCCCTTTCTGCCAGGTCGGTTGCTTTCGCAGTAGTGATGGAGTAACTGTGGCAACACATTACTTGTTTTCCCCCCTTCTGGAACCTGCTCATCTGGAAGGTCTTGCAGAAGAAAGACGGTCCCGCAGTCTCATTAGCTGCTCAACATTCCATTGCAAACACCACTTTGGCATACCCTTGTCACTTTTCATCTTAAAGGCATTTGAGATTAATCAGAAGGCACCTCAGGATTGACTCATCTGCCTCCAACACAAGTGCATCTGTAGGGACGGCGGAGCCGACCAGGCATCCTTTCGCTTGCCCTTCTCGGGTCTTAAAACATGCAGGTCTGGGCAGATCTAGGGAGGGGGAAGCCCTCCGTCCTGTTCACAACTGTCAGGCTGAAGAAGGTGTCATCTGAAAGAAGCGTCTTAGCCCTTGCCAGTTTGGTGTTGTTGTTAAGTGCGCGGACTCTAATCTGGGAGAACCAGGATTGATTCCCCACTCTTCCACTTGCACCTGCTGGGTGACCTTGGGCAAGCCATAGTTCTGATAAGAGCTGTTCTTGAAAAAGAGCCGTTTCTGTCAAGAGCTCTCTCAGCCCCACCTACCACACAGGGTGTCTGTTTTGAGGAGGGGAAGGGAAAGGAGTTTAGCACAGCCATTTGTTCTTTACATTTCTGCTTGCATACTGTGTGGGCTTTATTAACTAAAAGCTGGGAATCATTCTAATCCAGGGGTCCTCGATCTTTTTGAGTCTGCAGGCACCATTGGAATTTTACAAGGAGGTAGTGAGCACCACTCCAAAATGGCTGCCACAGGGGGTGGAGCCAAATTCAAAATGGCTGACTCCAGGGGTGGAGCCAAACAGAATATCTCCCTCCTCACAACTCCTGGGGAGAAGGAAATCCTGAAGAGGGAATGGAGCTACACACTGACTGAGGAAAGTCCAGGTGCTTACCAGTCCTCCTTATCCTCCAGTGGAAAACCCTTTCATTGGAATAAAGGCAGCCAATAACAAACTCTGCCTTACAGAGGCCCTGCCCACTTTCGGAAAAGCTTGTTGAAGCCAGGGTGTTCAAGGGCACCACTTTGGAGAATCCCATTCTAAGCAAGCTGTTTATGTAGCCTATTACCTAAGAAACTTTATGATACAATAAGTCTTGAAGATGCCATGGCATGACTGTTGTTTTTGCAACAACAGAGTAACGGCCTTTCAGAATCCAAGCGAAGTGGGTAGTGATGTGTTAAGTCGGCTACTTAACAGGAGTCAGAGAGTGATTTCAGCCAGTGATTCAGCTTTAATGAGCAACACTTAACACAACCAGACAGAACAACCAGAACAACTTTTGCATTGCAGCTGAGCTCCTTTTAAACTCTCCCGGGCTAATGTAGCCATGCCCTACTGTACATAACAACCAATAGGATTGTAAAGATAAAGTCCAATCACAGACGTTCCCTCTCAGGGAACTGGATGTTAGGTGATTGGTCGGCTCTTCCTGGGCTACCAATAGGAATTGAGGAATTGGGATCCTTGCCCAGGACGAAGCTTTGCATGGTGGTCCAATGAGTGAGTTCACATACAGTTTACATTGAATCCCTTTGAGGGAACTGGATGTTAGGTGATTGGCCGGCTCTTCCTGGGCTACCAATAGGAATTGAGGAATTGGGATCCTTGCCCAGGACGAAGCTTTGCATGGTGGTCCAATGAGTGAGTTCACATACAGTTTACATTGAATCCCTTTGAGGGAACTGGATGTTAGGTGATTGGCCGGCTCTTCCTGGGCTACCAATAGGAATTGAGGAATTGGGATCCTTGCCCAGGACGAAGCTTTGCATGGTGTTCCAATGAGTGAGTTCACATACAGCTTACATTGAATTGAATGCACCACATGATGAGTGTTACTAAGAGATATGACTAGAGTGGTTGCCAAATGGATTAATATTATATGGGTGTTTCAGCGCTACCCACTTTGATAAAGTTATACACGAAACGAGATATAATATGCATGGTTCGTTGGTGTTGATGGCGTTTGAATTGCTTCAAGTAAACCGAATTCTGGAAAAAGATTCTTCAAGTCTGTGAAGACTTTTTTTTTTTTGCACAATACATCACGGTTGTTTGTTTCCTTTCAGCCTCCAGGTGGCACCCGGAGATCCCCTGCTATTACAGTTGATCTACAGATAGCACGGACCAGTTCCCCTGGAGAAAAAGGCTGCTTTGGAAGCCGGACTCTGTGTCACTATATCCTCCTGAGGTTCTTCCCCTCCCCAAACTCCGCCCTCCGCAGGCTCCACCTCCAAAACGTCCTGGTCTTTCTCATCCCAGAACTGGCAGCCCTCAGTATAATGCCACGGAGTCCACCCTCCAAAGCAGCCATTTTCTTTATCTCTCTGCAATATGGAGATCAATTGTATTTTCGGGAGATGTCCCCTACCAGGAGGTTGTTGTAACCAAAAACACTAAACTCTGAAAGTGGGCTGCACCTCAAAGGCTCCCAAATCCTATATAATAAGAATATAAAAGTTCTACCAATAAGAATTCACAATAATTGTTCTATTGAAAACAGTTTGTTGTTGTTGTTCAGTTGCACAGTCGAGTCCGACTCTTCGCGACCCCATGGACCAGATCACGCCAGGCCTTCCGGTCTTCCGCCGTCCTCTGAAGTTGGCTCAATTCCATGTTCATTGCATCGATGACACTGTCTAACCATCTCATCCTTTGCCGTCCCCGTCTTCTTTGACCTTCAATCTTTCTCAGCATCAGGGTCTTCTCCAGTGAATGCACCTTTCTCATTGGGTGGCCAAAGTATTTGAGCTTCAGCTTCAGCCTCTGGCCTTCCAGGGCACAGTCAGGGTTGATTTCTTTTAGGATTGACTGATTTGATCTCCTTGCAGTCCAAGGGACTCTCAAGAGTCTTCTCCAGCACCATAGTTCAAAAGAATTTATTCTTCAGCGCTCGGCCTTCCTTATAGTCCACCTCTTGCCGCCATACATGACTACTGGGAATACCATTGCTTTGACCATGCAAAACAGTAGAATACTGTAATCAAATACACACAGTATTTGAAAACAGTAGAATACTGTAATCAAATACAAAGTCAGTAAAGATGAACCCCAGTCCGCCCACATGGGACCTGTGACCTCAAGCGCCAACTTACCTGAGGTTCAATCAGAGTGCTGCGAGGAGGGGGACATGGGCGGAAAAAAAATCCTTGCTGTGTTCAGCTCGACCTTCCAGTTCATTGTAGGGTAACCCCCCCAGTGGGTCATTTCAGATATTCTTCCAACTAACTTGTGGACAGATGGCAGAACCCTTGGTTGAAATGCTGTTAAGATTTCTTCAAGGGCCTTTAGGTGTGCCATATGTCAGACATGCTTTGTAATAGCACAGTAAATCTGTGTGCTCAGTGGGGAACTGATGGGCCTACTCTATTCCATATGTACATGGTTTTCAATAACTGGCTATGTTTCCCCCCCCCTTGTCTTGATTCACTGATGCTTTTTGGGGGGCGGGGGGGGGCGACTGGTAGCCTACTCCAGTCCTTGAGAGCTAGCTTAGCATAGCGGTTAAAGTGTCGAACTAGAATCCGGGAAACCCCAGTTCGAATCCCCATTCGTGTTGTGGAAGCCCACTGTGTGACCTTGGGTCAGTCACACATTTCAGCCTGACCTACTTCACAAGGTTGTTGTGAGGATCAAGTGGAAGAGTGGAGAATGATGTAAGCTGCCTTGGGTCCCCACTGGGGAGAAAAGTGAAGTATAAATGAAGTAAACCAATAATTAATGTAGTTGAAGAAGAAGAGAAGAAGAGAAGAGATTGGATTTATACCCCACCCTTCACTCGGAGTCTCAGAGTGGTTTATAATCTCCTTTCCCTTCTCCTCCCCAGAACAGACACCCTGTGAGGTAGGTGGGGCTGAGAGAGCTCTTTCCAGAACTGTCCTTGAGAGAACATGCTCTGACAGAACTATGGCTTGCCCAAGGTCATCCAGCAGCTGCAAGTGGATGAGTGAGGAATAAAACCTGGTTCTCCCAGATTAGAGTCCGCACATTAACCACTGCACCAAACTGGCTTGGGGAGCAAATAAAAGGTGGGTTGGTGGGTGGGTGGGAAGGAGGGAAGGAAGCAGGGAAAGTTGAAGGTATTGGGACTACCAGGAGGAACCTACCTCACAGGGTTGATGAGAGGATTAAATGAAGGCAAGGAGAGTGATGTTAAGACTCTTTGGGTCCCCAAAGAGAAAGTTGGGGGATAAATGAACTAAATAAAGTAACTAAATAATGATGCCTTTCAGAGACATTTCTGGACATTATTTTCAGCCCTGATAATTTCAGTGGGTGAAAGAGAAACCCTTTCCTGTTTCAAACAGGATAACAAGGATCACACTAAAAATGATTAAGACACTTGATTATTTAGTGTGTTCTTTTCAATATTTAATAATTCGGAATGTTTTCAAGATAGTGGATGGTGTACGAATAAATGCTGCAGATGAACTGTCTGATCCTGATGGGAGGTACATTGTTTTGAAAATTTGATTTCCAGAAGGCAAGATCAATGCATTGGTATCCTATGCTCCAAATAATGCAAAAGAACTCCCCCCCCCCCAAATTACTGGATTTTCAGGAAGGAGAGATCATGATTTTTTGAGATATGAATGGAGTATTAGACCCGAAAAAGGATAAGGCCAAGAAAGTAAGAAGGGGTAAACTTGCCAAAATGGTTTTACAATATTTGGAACTGCTACATTTGACAGACACTTGGAGAGTCATTAATCCAAAGTCTAGGGGCTATACTTTTTTTTCCCTGACAGACATCAAAAATACTCCAGAATCACTATGTGTTGGGTATCTAAAACTTTAATGTTTAATCTGAAGAATGCTGAGATCTAACCAAAAACATTAGCAGATTACAATCCCTTATTGATAACCTGGCTAGGAAGTGGATCAAAAACAAGAAGACGGAATTTAAATTATAACCTGCTGCTAAAAGAAGATATAATTAAGAAGCATAAAAAAGATATAGAATAATTCTTTAAACTGAATGCAATAGAAGACACATTTATTTCAACAATCTTGGAAACAAGCTTATATGAGAGGAAGTCTTATAGCCATTGCCTCCAAGAAAAAGAAAGAAAAATTAGAACAAATTATGAAAATAATAGAGAGGATTCAAATATTGGAAGATACGCACAATTTTTAAAGAAACTTTAAAATAAACTAAGAAATTAATGTGATTGAATGTGAAGAATTGCAGAAGAAGATAAGGTTTATAAAACAAAACAAAAATTTTGAATACACAAATAAACCTGGACGTTACTTGGCTCACTGTTTAAGAAAAGAGACTGAAAGAAGCCTGATAACTGGAATGTAGAAAGCAGATGAAATCTCTTACAAGGAGAAGGTCATACATGAACAGTTCACTCTTTTTTTCACACAGCTCTACAAGAAAGAAAAGTTAACAGAGGAAGGATTAGACGAGTATATAAAAGGCACACTTTCCCCAAAATTGACAACAGAAGATAGAAATATTTTGAACTAAAATATCACTATACAAGAGATCTCGCAAGCGATAAGAATACTGAAAAAAGATAAAGTACCGGGCCCGGATGGACTAATGGCAATGGATTATAAATGTTTTGAGGAGGAGTTGATAATGCCATTACAAAAAGTGATGAATCAAATAAGTGAAGAGAAAATACTGACTCAGTCTTGGCAGGAGGCACATATAACACTTATACTTAAGGAAGGTAACAATCCAATGTTACTGCAGTTGTATAGACCTATATCATTGTTGAATGTGGATTATAAATTATTTGCTTCAATAATGGCAGAAAGATTAAAGAAATGCATAACAAAAATAATTCATCATGATCAGACTGGTTTTATCCCAAAGAGATTTATGAAGGAAAACATTTGTTTTGTTATTGGTGCACTGGAGTTTGTACAAAACAAGGGAGAAAAGGCAGTATTTATGTTTTTGGATGCTGAAAAGGCTTTTGATCATCTTTCTTGGACTTTTTTTGCAAAAAGTTCTACAGCATATAAATTGCGGTTCTGGATTTATGAATTGGATACAAGGCATCTGTATGAAACAAAATGAAACATTCTGATTAATGGAACATTGACAGATTTCTGATCAAAAGAGGAACAAGACAAGGATGTCCCCTATCATCACTCTTCTTTGTTCTGGCAATGGAAATGTTCGCTTCCAGAATAAGACAAGATTCAAAAACCGAAGGTCTGAAAGCAGATGGAGAAGAATTTAAGTTAAAAAGCTGTGCGAATGATTTAGCTTTGACAATTCTGAAACCACATAATACAGTACATCATAACTCAGCTTGAAAAATCTGGCTCCTTTTCTGGATTTAAAATTAATAGAAGAAAAACGAAAATGATTTCTAAATTCCTGACTAAATTAGAAGAAGATAATAGTAAGACAATTGCAGGATGTGACTTATCAAGCAATCCAGTTAAATATCTGGGTATAAATCTGTCTGGGCAACCGATACATTATTTAAAGAGAATCATAAAGTAGTATGGAAGAAAATACAAACAGATCTGGAAAGATGGTCCAAGTTAAAATTGTCATGGTTGGGAAAAATCTCTACAATAAAAATGAATGTATTGCCGATAATATTTTTTTTATTCCAGATGTTACCAATCATCATTCAAGACAAGACTTTAAAGGAGTGGCAGAGACAAATAAATGCATTTATATGAAGTGGCAAAAAGCCAAGAATCAGATTTAAAGTATTATAAGGTGAAAAGAAAAGAGGGGGCCTAGCAGTACCTAATATCAAATTACCAGGCAGTCAGCCTGGTTTGGATTACAAATTTGATTAAATATCCACAGATTGATGAAACTGGAAATGGAGGATTTGGCTGATGGAGTACATAACTTTCTCTGGATTAGGAAAATATATATATATATCAAAAAACATAATTCAACATTAAAACTATGTAATCAGAGACAGTTCACTTAAAATCTGGGAGACTTTGAAAATGAGAATTAGTCCATGAATCTCACCTGTAATGTCACCAATAGATGCGTACTACAATAAATATATGAGGGAAAGTGATGACTTTATAACATATCAAGAAATGATAGATTTGCAGGATGAAGTCAAGTCTTGGCCATCAATTACAGAAGAAGGAAAACAGTTACGATGGTTAACATATCTTCAATTAACCTCTAGAGTTAGGGTAATTCTGTACTAGACCTTAAATCCTGGTTCAACCCTGTCCCCGAACTTACATTCTACACCACACTCAAGTTCACCCCGTAATTATCTCGGGGTATTTTTACATTCTACACTACACTCGAGTTCACCCCCGTAATTATCTCAGGGTATTTTTTGTTTCCACATTATACTGAAGTCACCCCGGTTTTGCCCCACACTTGTTCCGGAATAAACAGATGCTGTTATGACCAGGGATAAATGCAAGGTATTGTGTTGCGAGTTGAACTCTGATAAAACCAGGGATGAGATCCAAGTGTGGAAAAGACCTAAGTGTAAAGAAGTATTTCCTTTTGTCCGTCCTTAATATACTGTCTGCTAGCTTCATTTGATACTCTTGAGTTCTAGTATTTTGGGAGAGAGAGAAAAAGTTCTCTGTCAATTCTCTCCACCCTGTCCATAAGTTTATAAACCTTTATTACTTGCTCAATTGAACAAGATGTTTTCACTTGTTTTTTTTTTAAAGGCAGGCAAACCATCATTGTGGTCATGTTGCACAACGAAGTAGAGAAAAGAGGCCTGGGTTGTCAGAATTAAGGATGGTGTGCTAATTCATCATATTCTGTTTGGGATGCAGATATTTAGGGCTTTGCTGGTACAGACAATTATCCTGAACTCCCCTGGTTGCGTCGAGTTTACTTCCCATAAGACTGTCAGGAAAAATCAGTCTAGCCGCAGGCATGAGAACCGTGAAGTGTATCTGAAATGCACATCAGAGCATGAATTCAGTTGAAGGGATGGCATATGCATTGGGACGTGAATCAGGATGCACATCCAGATACATCTGATTTACAACCAAAATTTTCTACAAGCAAGGGTATCTGAGACCGTCTATGAAACATTCATGGATGTGGGCGACCAGGCAGGGGGGAAAAAAGCGAAAACGGTGCAGGAATAAAGATATCGCTTCCACACTTTCAAATGAGGTCGAATATCTCACCTGTCGCAGGATTTATTTAGGAATCTCCAACATACAAGCAGCCTGTAGCAGCTGAACCAACAGATTATACCCTGGAGAAAAAGGAAAGTGTCAGTTAACTATCAGTTAAATCCAGGGCTTTTTTTTTTTTTTTTTTGCAGAAAAAGTCCAACAGGAACTCATTAGCATAATAGGTAACGCCCCTGACAGTGCAACTCATTAGCATATTAGGCCACATCCCCATGCCTTCCCTTGGCTTGCCCAGGCACCCTGTGGCTGTGGGGAGCCCGGGCAAGTCCGCCCCCCCCCCCGGAAGGGAAGGCAGTTTAAACTGACTTCCCTTGTCTGGGCAAGCCAGCCCATGGACAGGCTGGGGAGTCGCCGGATGGGGGGTTTGCTCTCCAGGCCTTCCTTCTGTAGCCACGCACGCAGAGGTTTTCGCTGTAGTAGGCGTGGCTAACTCTGAAGCCAGCCAGAACTCCATTCCTGTGCGTTCCTGCCCCAAAATAGCCCTGGTTAAATCAGGAGTGGAATGAGCCCGTCTTCTTTTGCAAAAGGGCAGCATGCATTCTGGGGACATGTTGATCTATTGTGCCAGAACCGACTGAATATGTGGGGAGTCTAGCCGGGTGAAGCTGGGTTTGGGTTCCTGTGGAGGGTGCTCCCTCTCCTCCCCAGGCCCCACCCTCTCCAGCCTCCACCCCAAAGTCTCCATGAATTTCCGAACCCAGATCTGGCAACTTCAGGGGAAGTCATAAAACGGAGGCTGTTTTGTAGCTTTCAAAATGCACTGCATAGTTTGAACGTACTCCAGTGGACTGTTTTATTAGGCATATTTTACACTTTTGGCTTCAGGGGAATACCTGCACCCTCCTGAACCACTTGGCTAAGTGGGGAGGGGTACAGATCTCTCCCCAGCTTGAAGCAACGGGCGTCTGAGCCGCCACCAACAGATTTCAAGCCAGAATTCATCTCCTAAGGTCACGTGCGGTGCGTTCAACCTCCTTTCTTAGGCATTCAAAATCCCATCACTCATCATGCCTTACAGACAGAAAAAGTTTCCTTCCTGTCCCTTGAGAGAGCTCAAAACCATACAGCCGAACGGTATCCAGAAAGTGTCGTTTGAAACATCCGTGGCGGAAAGAGCTCTACTTCCCTTGTTTAATTTTACAGAGGTTGCTCCTGCGGTTGTCTTTTGGGATTTAAAGTCCCTCTGTGACATCCAGGGAAGATGGCGACATTTAATAATTGATTTCACTGCTGATTTTCCATCAGGAAGCTCACAGCAGCTGATGTACGGCTTTTTTCCCCCAAGCAGTGACCTGGGCGAGACTTACGTGGGCTTAACAGCGTGCCAAAATGATGTGCCCCCAGCGTGTTCTCTGGTCCGACAAGATGGAGCTAGCAGGGCATTCAAGGTGGCACTCCTTGGTTCGCTGTGACGTCAGAAAAGATCAGCTCCTGAGAGGGAAATGGAATTTATTTATTTATTTATTGTTCGTTTATTATTTGTATTTACAGCCTGCCCATCCTGCAAGCGGGCTCAGGGAGGGTGACATCCTATCTCAGGGCTCTGCCGGCGCCTTTCCCCGCCGGCCATGGGTCGCTGGAGAGGATCCAGGCAGGCGGGAAGGATGAGAAGGGGAGCCTCGGGGATCGGTGCTGGCTTTTGGTGGGGGGGGGGTGAACTTCGGCGCCCCCATCCAGGGCCTCCCACTCTTGGCAAGTACCTAGTTGGCCTAGTGGGTAGGGCTGCCAAATCCCCCCGGGGGCGGATTTCCCCCCGCTTTGGAGACCCGATTTCCGCCGCCGCGGAATCGGGCCCCGGCGTGCACGTCAGCCGGATGTGACGTGATGACGCCGGGCACGCTGGGGGCGGGGCCACAGCCATTTGAGGGGAAAACATAGCCCCCCGCCGCAAGGAGAAACAGGTTTGGCAACCCTACTAGCAGGAGACCCGGCCCTGACTAGAATATTTATTAATTAATAAAGGAAGAGTACAGATCTCAAGGTTTTGGAACCCTGAATACCCAACAGACTCTTCGAGTGTTAAAATGGGTGACATAGGATTTTATATTCAAGATGATGTGCACAAATAAAACAAGACAAGAAAGGGGACCCGCGATACTCGCGGGTGGGGGAGTATTCCCCACGGCTCCCGGCCTGCAGAAGCAGGAGCTCCTCAGGAGGAGGAAGCAGCAGCAGGTGAGCCCAGCAGGCGGACCCATGAGGCCCACCAAGCCTTCTCCCTCCCCCCCCCCGGTAGCAGTGGCAAAGCCTGAGGCCCGCCAAGCGTTCTACCCCTCCGGCACCGGTGGTGGTGAGGCCTGAGCGGCTCACAGTTGCTGGCCCTCCAAGCCTTCTCCCACCCCCTCCCTGGTGGCAGTGGCGGTGAGGATCCCTGAAGTCCACCAAGTCCTCTCCTCCCTCCCTCCCCCAGCACTGGCAGCAGTGAGGCCTGAGTAGCTCAGAGCCGCTGACTCCCCAAAACGTCTCCTCCCCCACGGTGGTGAGACAATTGCCAGGGCGTTCTCTGCGCATGCACAGGGAACACTCTTTTACTTTGGGGGGGATTTAAATATCCCCCGTATATTTTGTTTCAACTTTTTAGATTTTTCTGCACACCTGATGACTGCTCCAAGTGTGCAGGGAAATCTCCCTGCCCCCCAAGTGCCCCCGATGTGCGGATTTAGATATCCGCACGGAGGAGGCAACTTGGCTATTAGATATATAGATTATTGGTTCCATCAAATATCAGCACTCTGACCTAAGCAGGCTTTCCCAAGTAAAATTTTTCTTTTAGCTGAACAATAAGTGTTTCTTTCTCTTAGACTGTAAAATTCTAAAAGTATCTATATAGCTGATATGGTTTACGGGGTGCCATTGTTCTTTGTTTAGCCAGAGACATGTGCAGTTCTAGCTGACCCCGCTTTGTTTCTGGCAAGAAGAAGAAGAAGAGGAGGAGGAGATTGGATTTATACCCTGCCCTTCACTCGGAATCTCAGAGCGGCTTACAAACTCCTTTCCCTTCCCCTCCCCAAAACCGACACCCTGTGAGGTAGGTGGGGCCAAGAGAGCTCTGACAGAAATCACTCTTTTCAAGGACGGCTCTGACAGAACTATGGCTTGCCCAAGGTCATCCAGCAGCTGTGTGTGGAGGAGTGGGGAATCAACCCCGGTTCTCCCAGATTAGAGTCCGCGCACTTAAACCCTACACCAAACTGGCTCTCTAGCTTGGGTCATCCAGGTCAGGATAAATACCCAGTAAAGGTAAATGTTCCCTTGCTCGAAAGCCAGTCAAATCCGACTCTAGGGCTGCGGTGCTCATCTCCGTTTCAAAGCCGAAGAGCCAGCGCTGTCCGAAGACGTTTCCGTGGTCATGTGGCCGGCATGACTAAACACCAAGGCACACGGAACGCTGTTCCCTTCCCATCTAAGTGGTACCTATTTATCTACTTGCAATTTCTTGCTTTCGAACTGCTAGGTTGGCAGGAGCTGGGGCCAGAGACGGGAGCTCACTCTGTCACACGGCACACTCGGGTCTCGAACTGCTGAACTACCAACCTTCCACAGCCTGCAGTTCAGCGTCTTAACCACTTGAGCCACCGCAGCTCCTAAATACCCTGCACTGGAGCCCTTTTCAGGGCTTCAGATTCCGAACTGAGCCCTGCTTGAAAGACCTTCACTGGAGGAAAAGGTTTGCAGTGGAAAATCACCAAGCATCCTCCCTGGATCTTTCTCAAAAGTGCCCCTCCTCTCACATTCCTTATTTGCTGAGGTCAGGTGTAGTTTCCATTAGGTTCCAAATGTATCTCATGAGCTTTCTGAAATAAACACTTTGGACCTCCCCAGTCGCAGCAGCCAATCTTCCAAATTAATGTCTGATCTCTTCCAGTTTCCATTATGCAATTAGTCTCTACAGCCGATTGTCAGGAGTTCTGTTTCTCTGTCCCTGAGCCTTTCGATTTGTCAGCATTTGGACCTGCAGTGAGGTTGGCTGTGTGGACTGTGGAGCGCCCAAAAGACAAACGAGTGGGCTCCAGATCAAAGCAAGCCTGAATTCTCCCGAGAGGCTAAAATGTCTAAACTGAGGCATTTGGTCACATCATGAGAAGAGTTGCCGGAAATGACAATAAGACTAGGAAAAGTGGAAGGCAGGAGGAAAAGAAGAAGAGCCAACGTGAGATGGATGGATTCCTGAGCAAGGCTGTTAATGATTGGCCATTTTGGATATTAATTCATAGGGTCATAATAAGCTGGGAGCCGCTTGGTGGCTGTTAACACACACACTCTCTCTCTCTCTCTCTCTCTCTCTCTCTCTCTCTCTCTCTCTCTCTCTCTCTGTTTGGTGTAGTGGTTAAGTGCGCGGACTCTAATCTGGGAGAACCGGGTTTGATTCCCCACTCCTCCACTTGCAGCTGTCGGTGTGACCTTGGGCAAGCCGTAGTTCTGTCAAAAGCTGTCCTTGAAAAAGAGCCGTTTCTGTCAAGAGCTCTCTCAGCCCCACCGACCTCAGAGGGTGTCTGTTGTGGGGAAGGGAAAGGAGTTTGTGAGCCGCTCTGAGACACCTCTGGGTAGTGAAGGGCCATGGGGTATAAATCCAATCTCCTCCTCTTCTTCTTAGTGGTTAAGTGCGCGGACTCTAATCTGGGAGAACCGGGTTTGATTCCCCACTCCTCCACTTGCAGCTGTCGGTGTGACCTCGGGCAAGCCGTAGTTCTGATAAGAGCTGTCCTTGAAAAAGAGCCGTTTCTGTCAAGAGCTCTCTCAGCCCCGCCTACCTCACAGGGTGTCTGTTGTGGGGAGGGGAAGGGAAAGGAGTTTGTGAGCATTTTGGTGGGGAAGGGACAACGCTGAGCTTTTCTTACTCAAACACCCTTTTCGGTTTTGAAATTGGGCCTTATGTCCTGCCCTGCTTTAAACACGGGGGGGGGGGGGGGGCAACCCCACGGGCAATTTCGCACTAGAGCTGCCTTGCAGCACAGCCGCCGTTTGCCCTGACACAAACATGTAAATTTCACACCCGAAGCTGCAGAGCTGCATTTTGACTCGCGGCTTCGCCCGATTCCCTCCGCGGTTTTGTGATCCTGGTTTTTAAGGATCACGAAACTGCAGAGGAAATTGGGCGAAGCCGCGTGTCAAATGCAGCCCCGCAGTCTCGGTTGTGAAATTGACAAATAGTGTTGGGGCAAACGGCAGCTGCGCCGCGAGGCAGCTCTAGTGCGAAATCGCCCCACATGTTTGTTGTCTGTAGGTCTAATCTGAATGCGGAATTTCAGGGGGGTAAAAACCCATCCCTTTGAGTCTCCACCACTGTTACTCCTGCTGATCTTCCATTGATACTGACAAATATCCTGTTTACAAGTTACAGTGAATGCTTATACAGTCCCTGTACTGTGTACACTTGATTTTTCTTTACACAGACATTGGGCCATTCTCTTGTTCCAGGCAACACTTGTACAGGTGAACGTGTGATATCATCTCCACACATTTATCGTGGTAGTGGTTGCAGCTTTCATTGCTAAACTGAATGCCCGTTGGCTCTTTCTTACAATCACATGCATGCCCATACAGGCAGGATGAACATGCATTTGCTGTGACTTGTGAACAGCTACTGGGGGACATTTGGAGGGTAAAAACTGGAGTGAAGAAATCTTAAGATGTGAGCTTTCATTCCTTTATCTGCCTCAGTGAGAAGTCACAGGTGATTTTTTGTTTTTGTTTTTTTAAAAAATAGCTTATTAGAAAGCATTGAGTTCCATTAGTGAAAACTACGATTTATTGTTTCTTTCATCATAATAATACCTTAAGCCTTTGTCTGTGTGTGAGATGAATGACAACCCTCCTCCACCACGGGGGGTGGGGTCATGTCATGCATTTCTTCCCATCAGGTGTTACTTCTTTTCCCTTGCTAAAGTGACAGAAATGGGATTATTTGAGACAGGATGCCTTCATCGGTGATTTTTATAGTAAGAAATTGCTTTTCAGCCTCCATCTCCACAGATCGGCCTTGACGGGTGCGCTTCACTGGCGAAGGTGTTCTCCTCACAGTTACGTATTGAAGGGAGCAAAAATTCTTTGCCAAAGAGCTCATGAGCAGAATCGCAGAAGTTGTTGTTCACCTGCGTGATGACAAGGGCACCGGTTCTGGGTTTGTTGTGGAGTCCCATGGATCTGCCTCACTTCCGTTTTATGAGAAAAACTAATAACAGGTCCAAGAAATCTCCTGAAAGAGTTTTGGCTTCCCTGGGCTAAGCAGTAGCAGGAGAAGGAGGGCTGCACCAATCATGGAGCAAAAAATCCCCAGGAGACAATTGGTGCAGTGGGAGAATCTCCCTTATAAATAAAAGCCGAATGGTGGTGGCACTTCTCTAGAACATTCCACACGCTCCAAAATCACTTCGCTCTCAGATCTGTCATTCAGAGGGTCTCCCTATCCACTGGCTGCTTTGCCTAAGTCCTGCCTCCAACATTCTAAACAGTTTGCTGTTCTTCCCCCCCCCCCCCCCACAGCCAGTCAGAACACAGAGGTTATTTGCATATGCAGCCTTATTGGCCTTTGCCTCGGAACACAGAGGTCGTTTGCATATGCGACTTGATTGGCTTTTGCCTCTAACATTCTAAGCAGTTTGCTCTTCTGAGGTAAAATGTGTCCAATCTCCAGGTGAGGGCTGGAGATCACTCGGAATTACAACTGCTTTCCAGATGGCAGAGATCAGTTCCCCTGGAGAAAATGGTGGGCTCTGTGTCCTTATATGCTGCTGAGGTGGGCCCTGCATGACAGCCAATGTGACGTAGCAGTCAGGGCTTCAGAGCACGGGAGAGGCTGCAGGTGTATGGGGGGTGGAAAGCTGAAGAGTGAGGGGGAAATAAAGGTAGGTTGATGATTGGCTGGGAAGGAGATAGGGTTGCCAACTCCAGGTGGGAAATTCCTGGAGATGTGAGGGATGGAGCCTGGAGAGGGTGAGGTTTCAGGAGGCATGGGACCTCGGACAGGTACAAAGCCATAGACTCCGCCCTCCAAACCAACTATTCCCTTCTGGGGAACCATTGTTGCCAAACTCCAGGTGAGGGCTGGAGATCACTCAAAATTACAACTGTTCTTTAGGTAGCAGAGATCAGTTCCTCTGGAGAAAATGGTGGACTCAGTGTCATTATACCCTGTTGAGGTCGCCACAGCAAATTGACACTGAGTGTCCAAGGCCGGGGCACCTGCCCAGAGCCTCTTTCTAGAGGCCATTTTATTTATTTCCACAACGGGCCTTTTTCCTAGTTAATTATAATTCACAAAAGAGCATCTGTGATATCCGTAGAAGTCGCAGAGTGCATTAAAATTAATTCTCTCACTGCACCAATTGTTTCTTGATTTATTTATTTATTTTTCTCCCTTGGCTAAAACATGTCTTGGACATTTCACCCAAAGTGGAAACTCCCAATTTGCTTTGAGTTTCATTTAGAATATGCAACTTCCTTCCCCGAATGAATTTGCCTAGTTCTGTGGAGAATGTTTTTTGCTTCTCTCAGCCCCGCCTACCTCACAGGGTGCCTGTTGTGGGGAGGGGGAGGGAAAGGAGATTGTCAGCCACTCTGAGACACCTTTGGGTAGTGCAGGGCGGGGTATAAATCCAGTCTCCTCTTCTTCTTCTTCTTCTTCTTCTTAGTGGTTAAGTGTACAGCCTCTAATCTGGGAGAACCGGGTTTGATTCCCCACTCCTCCACTTGCACCTGGCTGGATGACCGTGGGCAAGCCGTGGTTCTGATAAGAGCTGTTCTTGAAAAAGAGCAGTTTCTGTCAGAGCTCTCTCAGCCCCACCTACCTCACAGGGTGTCTGTTGTGGGGAGGGGAAGGGAAAGGAGTTTGTAAGCCGCTCTGAGACACCTTTGGGTAGTGAAGGGCGGGGGATAAATCCAATCTCTTCTTCTTCTTTATTTATTTCCTTCTGGGGGGGAATGTTCCCCTTCTCCTGGAAACTGCCAAAGGGGGCGTACAAAAGATTTTTTTTTTAAAAAAACCCCATAATTATAATCCAGCATTTTTTTTAAAAAAAATCCAGACTAAATCACTGTTAAAAAAAATAAACCCCTTTGTTAAAAGCCTGGGCAAACAGAAACATTTTGGCCTGGCACCTCTAACGAAGCAATGTAGGTGGCCAGGTGAACCTCATAACCATTTCCTAAGTGAGGTGCCACTACTGAAAAAAGCCCTGTCTTTGGTAGCTCCCCGCCTCACCTCTGCAAGTGGGGGAACAGAGACCAGGGCCTATGAAGAAGATCCTAACAGGCAGACTAGACAATTTGGAAGGAGCTGGTCATAAGAACATAAGATAAGCCATGTTGGATCAGGCCAATGACAGAGCATCACTTGCCCCAGACAGAGGGCGATTTCGCACTAGAGGTGCCTCGTGGCGCAGCCGCCGTTTGCCCCGACACAAACATGTCAATTTCACACCCGAAGCTGTGGGGCTGCATTTTGACTCGCGGCTTCGCCCAATTTCGTCCGCAGTTTCGTGATCCTGGTTTTTGAGGATCACGAAACCGCGGAGGAAATCGGGCGAAGCTGCAGGTCAAATGCAGCCCCGCAGCCTCGGGTGTGAAATTGACAAATAGTGTCGGGGCAAACTGCGGCTGCGCCGCGAGGCAGCTCTAGTGTGAAATCGCCCAGAGTGTTCCATCTATACCTTGTGGCTAATAGCCACTGATGGACCTTTGCTCCATATAAGAACACAAGAGAACATAAAAGAAGCCATGTTGGATCAGGCCAATGGCCCATCCAGTCCAACACTCTGTGTCAAACAGTGGCCAAAGATACCAGGTGCCATCAAGAGGTCCACCAGTGGGGCCAGGGCATTAGAAGCCCTCCCACTGTTGCCCCCCCCCCCAAGCAACAAGAGGAACCTTGGCCTCAAGCCATTTGGGGCTTTGGATATAAGGACCAGCACTTTGAATTGTGCCTGATAACAAAAAAGCAGCTAATGCAGGTCTTTCAGCACCAGTGTGTGATATGATTCCTGTGCCATACCCCTGATAGTAGCCTGACGGCTGCATTTTGGAAGAGCTGAAGTTTTCAGACCCTTTTCAAAGGCGGCCCCACGCACAGTGCATTACAGTTATCTATCCCGGATCATGTAATCAAAACATGAAGTGCCTTGGCCAGATCATGCTTTCCAAAGAATGGGAATCAAATAAGGTCAACTGGTAGGTAGGAGAAAAAAGAAGAAAAAGGTGCAAGGGGGAGCAGTTTATTTGACTCCCCCCCCCCCGGAGAAACAGACAAGTTCTTTCCAAATGTTGCTCTCCCTCTGTGGATGCCTTCTTTTCCACTCCCCCTGAAGTCATATCTGTGTAGGCAAAATAGCTGCTGTAAAGCTGCTTGCCCAGCTAAAGATATTTAAAGTGCAAAACAGGCTGCGATACCTGCTGAGCAGCCGGAAGGAGGGAGGAGGAGATATGGGGTATGAAACTCCTCTTGTCATTTGTCTATTAGTGGGTGTTTCCAATAGTATATTAGCCTGATAATATGACTGATGGATATTGATTCACTCACAGACAGCTCACGGCATGAAAAGCTCTGGAGCCCTGCCATCTCTAATAAACTGCAGAGGGGGCTTCAGAGTCGTTCAATCCAACCGATGCTGGACCATGTATTGATCTGAGCTAAGGCAAAAATCTGTGAGCTGGGGGCTAAAGAACTGTGAGCTAGCTCGCACTCACTCAGCTTAGAGGGAACAGTGTTAACCGTTATTGCTTTTCTTCAGAGATTGTGGGGATAGTAACAGGAATCAAAGTTTTGGGGGACTACTGCACACACACACCCAGCTTCAGGGCCAAACCTGATGTTATGGGTATATGTGTAATTTTACCAGGTATCCCTTTCCATGCAGAATTTTACCTCCAAAATAACAAGTGAGATAAGCAGGGTTCCCTCTAAGCTGAGTGAGTGTGAGCTAGCTCACAGTCTTTTAGCCTCCGGCTCACACATTTTTGTCTCAGCTCAGGAAGGAGGGCTCCAGAGCAAACTAATTTATGCAGCAGCCAAATTGCTCACTCACAACTTTAATGCCAGCAGCTCACAAAGTAGGATTTTCGCTCACAGGACTCCACAGCTTAGAGGGAACATTGGAGATAAGAGTAGCTGCATATGAGTAGCTGCATATTTGTGGGTTTTTAACACATTTTCTACCCACGTTCCCCTGCTCTAGATTGTCCTTAAAGTGAACTTTTTAAAAAAAGTTCTGAGTGCAGCATGCATATGATTTGCTTTCCCAATAACTCAGCTTAGAGGGAACACTGGTGGTGACTGCGGCTGGAACAAACAGTCTCTGCCGGCCCCGAGGTTGGTGCCACACTGGGGACCACCGGACTAGATTGTGCAAATCGAAAGCCCTTCTTAGCAACATGGACCCAAATTGCATAAAAATATTAACAGGATATCATGCAATACAAATAGCCAACTTAGGACTTTTGGTTTGTTTAAAAAACAAACAAACAGGTACCTTTCTGACTAGGCCAAGAAATTTGAATTCCCTGTTTTCTGAGTTGGTGCAACGTGCTGGGATAAACAGAAGTCCTCTGAGCCACACGTTAATGCCCATGAATCATTGTTGAAGATAGTTACCATTCCCATCTGTCCCATTATCCGCGTGTTACATTCCATGCATAGAAATAGCATGGTACAAATGATGCCACACTAGATTGGCAAAAAGGAACTGAAGTGTGCTTCTGGGAGATGGTGTTTTTTTGTTTTTTTGTTTTTTTTTCCTGTTTTGCAAAAAAAGCTGAATTTTTGCCCTTTTCAAAACAGACTGCACGATTCAGTTTCCACTGCTTTGATGGAGCATCACTGCTCCCTAAATTTTGCTCTTTCGGGTTAGCTGGGGCATTTAAAATAAGTGCATGCTTGCTAAAACTGCAGGGGCATCACTGCACAAAACCTGCTTTGCCTGTGTAAAATAAAATAAGCAGGAATCCTGTGCACCTAAAGATGAACAAAACTCTAATCTGGGAGAACTGGGCTTGATTTCCCCAGTCCTCCACATGCAGCTGCTGGTGTGACCTTGGGTCAGTCACAAGTTCTCTCAAGGGCAGTCCTCGAGAGAGCTCTCTCAGCCCCACCTACCTCACACAGCGTGTCTGTTGGGGAGGGGGAGGGAAAGGAGATTGTAAGCTGCTCTGAGACTCCTTCGGGTGGTGAAGGGCGGGGTATAAATCCAATCTCTTCTTCCTTAGGGAGGAGTCAGTCCTTCATTTGCATCTTCCTTCTGAAGGATAGAACAGAATAGAACAGAACAATCGGTGACCCACAAGGACTTGCAGGGTGCACCTCATTCCCCCCTCCCCTGCTATTTCCTCTTTCCCTTTCCTGAATGCCTCCATAATCTTTTCCCTTTCTCTGCTTCCTTCTCCCCTTTCGACCCACCAGCCAACCCACCTTTTCCTGTCCGTCTTCAGCTTTCCGTCCTTCCCTTCACTTGGTAGCCTCTCCTTGGGGAAGACTCTGGTTAAATTCGGTGGTGACCGTCACTGGGCCAGGCCCAGTTGTGCAGCGCTGGCCAAATTGGGCTCAGTTGCGTGGTGTTGGCCAGGCCTAGAACTTGCAGGGGGCACCTAATTCCCCCCTGTAGCCTAAGCTTTCCCTGCGTCCTTCTTTCCACTCACCCACCAACCAGTGTTCCCTCTAAGCTGAGTTAGTGTGAGCTAGTTCACAGTTTTTTAGCCTTCGGCTCACACATTTCTGTCTTACCTCAGGAAGGATGGCTCCAGAGCAAACTAATTTATGCAGTAGCCAAATCGCTCACCCACAACTTTAATGCCAGTGGCTCACAAAGTAGAATTTTTGCTCACAAGACTCCACAGCTTAGAGGGAGCATTGCCACCAACCTACTTTTTTATCTGCCCCCATCTTCAACTATATTAATTATTGATTTTCTTCATTTGTACCCTGCCTTTCTTCACCGTGGAGATCCCGAGCTGCTTACATCATTCTCCTCACTTCAGTTTTTTCCCTTCACAACAACTCTGTGAGGTAGTTTAGGCTGAGAGAGTGTGACTGGCCCAAGGTCACCCAGTGAGCTGCAATAGCATTCTGGGAATTTGAATCTGGGTCTCCCAGATCTGAAATTTTAACAAGTGCACCACATGGCTGTTGTGAGGTGGTTGATATTAAACAGTAGTGAGCATCCAAGCCTGGATGAGTTATGCAAGGTTGCGGTGACATGTGCCAGTTGAAGTGGAGGGGAAGCGAGGCTATTCCCTCTGGAGGAATTTGATCTGCAGTTGCCAGATCACACCTCCCTTTGTAGTTGCGGGCTCAGCCTGTCACTATGTGATCAGATGCAACTGCGGGTGAGTCATTTTTTATGCCGTTTGCAGGGCCGGCTCGCTCACTAGGTGAACTAGGCGCTCGCCTAGAGCGCGCTGGCCCTTAGGGGCACCAACCTGGCACCTGGCCCCCCACCAAAAGCCCCCCCCCACCAAAAGCCCTGCAACTTTCTTGACTGGGTGGGTCAGGGTGACTGCTGTGCACCGCCGGGTCTTTCAGTGCGCTCAGAAGCGCAGCCGTCCTCCTCTTGGAGGAGCAGGAGCCACTGGGCTCCCCACCCCCAGGAATTAGTGGTTAGGAGTGCAGACTCTAATGTGGGTGACCCGGGTTGGATTCCCCCACTCCTCCTCCACATGCAGCTGCTGGCGTGGCCTTGGCTCAGTCACAAGTTCTCTCAGAGCTGTTCTCTCAAGGGCAGTCCTCGAAAGAGCTCTCTCAGCCCCACCAGCCTCACAACCTTTCAGATTTTGTGTTGTTCATTCTTCCTAAAATGCATTTATGTTTGAAAATTGGGGGGTGCACGGGGGGGGGGGCGCCAGAAGGTATCCTCGCCTACTGTGCAAAAAAACCTGGGGCCGGCCCTGGCCGTTTGTAGCCTGATCAGACCATCCCGATGGCATGCCTGCGTGCTTGCACGATCAGACAGGGGAAAGTCCGTCCGTGGCCCGTCGGAGCCCATTTACTACTGGAAATTCTCTGGTGTCTTTTTACTCCATTTCTGCAGCGGAGCAGCACGGGTTGCCAACAACTGCGGGATGTTGCTGTCTGATCGCGCCCTTTAGAGCCATCTGGCATTCGCACCTATGTCGGATCTCCTGGCGCGTGTGATCGCAGCCCAAGTCATGTGGTAGCAAGAGGCCCGGTAGTTGCTGCCAGGCCTGGTCCTGATGACTCCTCCCTCAAATACCAGAACAGCCCTGGAAAAGGCCCCGCCCATTCCTGCCACCTTTTACTGATAGAAGCAAAGGCATGAAGGCTGGCAATACTGTTGTGGTTGCCTAGCAACAGCCATTGAGTACATTTGTTTGCTACAGGCCCGGCTGCTATCATTTTGAAGGGTTTTAAGAGTCAGACTAGACTGTGCGACCGAACAACAACAGCAATAACAACAACAACAACAACAACCCCATCTCCTTTAAAAAAAAGTTTTCAGTTTTTTCTGCAAACCTAGAGCATATATGGCCATGTTGAGAATTAGATATATTTACAGCATGGAATGGAATATGTTTCCGGACAGCAAAGGACCGTTTTCCACATTTAGAGCTCGGGTGTGAAATATTTTGGGGACCGCATACTGCAGTATAGAACAGAACCGTAGACATGCTGAATAGCAAAGTGGTCAATGGTGTTTTCTTCAGCCTTGCACAAAGCCTCCCCCACAGAACATAAATTTGGTTCTGCGGGTGCAATTTAAACACACACTACCTGGATATTTAAGGAAAAATTAGAGACTTGCCTTGGGAAAATACATCCAAGTAAGTAAACACAATGCCCGCCTTTTAACCACAGTGAAACCGCCATCGGCAGCAATACAAGAGTAATGTTTTGTCAGTTTATTTAGCCAGGATTGGATTTAAACAAAAACAGTGACAGTAACAAACACTAGTGACTTTTAAAAAGGAAAATCAATGAAGAGTCTGAGGCTGAATTACCAGACCCTGAACAGCAAATAGACTCATATTTTCAACAAGACGGTTTCAAATCTTTCTTGCTTGGTGATTTTTCTACTGGTCATTGAAACCTGCCTTCTGAAAACATCGCTATATGCCTTCAGCTGCGGCTGGAAGTGTTTCCTCGGAGACTCAAGAAGCAGCCAAATTCCTGTATCTGACATTCCACCAGATACGTAGCTTGGCTCACTGGGTTGTGAAGTAAACACCATGCTTTCATTTTTAACAGTCAGGTGCCCAAAGACTCCCTTTCCAGTCCTCTCCTGGTAATCAAGGTACCTTTTTAAAATCTACTGTGTGAGTCCTTTATTTTGATGAAGTATCATAACCGCTGCTTTAAAAAAATAATTTTTTGGGGGGGGTGTCATGGACCACCTTTACCACATTTCATAGTTCTAGATCAGGGGTCCCCACGGAGGGGCCCACGGGTGGCATGGCACCCACCCGCACCTTTCCTGACGCCCTCTAAGCAGACAAGGCGAGGAAGGTTTCTGTCTTTTGGGGCATTGTTAGTCTTCGCATGTGCTGTTTTATTTGTGGAATCTAAGGTAAAAGGTAAAGGTTCCCTTGCTCGAAAGCCAGTCGAATCCGACTCTAGGGTTGCGGTGCTCATCTCCGTTTCAAAGTCGAAGAGCCAGCACTGTCCGAAGACGTTTCCGTGGTCATGTGGCCGGCATGACTAAACACCAAGGCACACGGAACGCTGTTACCTTCCCACCGAAATGGTACCTATTTATCTACTTGCAATTTCTTGCTTTCGAACTGCTAGGTTGGCAGGAGCTGGAACTAGAGACGGGAGCTCACTCTGACATGCGGCACTCGGGTCTCGAACTGCTGAACTACTGACCTTCCATAGCCTGCAGTTCAGTGTCTTAACCATTTGAGCCGCCACAGCTCCGTGGAATATGAAGTGGTATACAAAAAAAAAAAAATGCAGTGTAATTACTGATTCAAAAGAAGGAAAAATTCTGAAGCTTGGGAACTCATCTTGTACCACTGAAACAGTGGCCATTTTGCTGTTTATCCTTCTAGGATCAGCATCCAGCCCTTGGTTTTGCCAAATTATCCTAAAATTTTGTTGTTGTTGTTCAGTCGCACAGTCGAGTCTGACTCTTTGCGACCCCATGGCCCAGATCCCGCCAGGCCCTCCTGTCTTCTGCCGTCCTCTGAAGCTTGCTCAATTTCATGTTCGTTGCATCTTTGACACTGTCTAACCATCTCATCCTTTGCCGTTCCCGTCTTCTTTGACCTTCAGTCTTTCCCAGCATCAGGGTCTTCTCCTCCAGGGAGTGCTCCCTTCTCATTGGGTGGCCAAAGTATCTGAGCTTCAGTTTCATTATCTGCCCTTCCTAAAATTACAGCCCTGTAAATATTTCCCAGGGAGCGAACAAGGGTTGCTAGACCCCAGGGTGGTGGGGGCTCCCCATTTTGGGGGGACTTCACTCCACCGAGCCCCACCCCCAAACAGCTCCCTTGTGCCCAACATGCCCGGCATAATGATGTCACCCAGAGGTGATGTCATTGTGTTGGGCATGTCATGTGGGGGATTGTTGGATGTTACAAGTGAAAACCCTTCTATTTCAGTATTTACTGGGTTAATACTGTTTGCTAAATCACATGTTTGTTTGTAACCAATAAGTTTAGAGAGCTAGAAAGCCCGGTGACTTCAGATCTAGTTTGTTGTTCTGATTGGAGACTAGAGTGCCTGGTATTAGCATTTTCTGGCTCTTTGTCCTGAGCAAGAAGAAGTTAGTCTCCATTACTCTCTCTGCCATGTTCTGTCTAGCTGTAAGGATGTAGGAATATAGCTCTTTGTTATTTTACATCCCATATACCTTTTCCCCATGCTAGGTTGTAGTAAACTTTTATATTTTAAACACACCATGGACTCTGACTCTTTAATACTCTGCTGAATGCTGATTACTCTGCTGATTACTTTAAGAAATTAATAAGAATAACCCAACAGGGATGCTCTAGCATTTGGGTAAAAACTCTGTGGTAACAATAGAGATTTTTTACCCAGATGCTAGAGCATCCCCCGCACAACATGCCCAGTGTGATGACATCATGGTGTGCGTGCTTTGCGCACATGCCAGAAGATCCCGGGGAGCTGCCCCGGAGCCCCCCACTGGCAGCCAGTAAGCACCGGGCAACCCTAGAGCAAACCCCATAGAACTCAAATAGGCACAGGGTTAGGCTGCAGTCACAAGCGTATTTTATAGGAATAAGAAGAAGAAGAAGAAGAAGAGAGAGATTGGATTTATACCCCACCCTTCCCTACCCAAGGGAGTCTCAGAGCGGCTCACAAACTCCTTTCCCCTCCCCACCCCACAACAGACACCCTGTGAGGTACGTGCGGCTGAGAGAGCTCTGACACAAACTGCTCTTTTTCAAGGACAGCTGTGCCAGAGCTTGTGACTGACCCAAGGTCACATCAGCAGGTGCAAGTGGAGGAGTGGGGAATCAAACCCGGTTCTCCCAGATTAGAGTCCGCACACTTAACCACTACACCAAACTGGCTCTCGATAAGGCAAGCTGAACGCACTTGAATTGATTTCTGAAGTGGATATGCTGAGGGTTTTGGACACAAAAGTAACCTTGCTGTATCCGTGAGTGTGCGGAATGGATGGGCGTTGATGGTAAGTAGATGTGGCGTGGCCAAAGGTGTTCATTTCAAAACTGAGTAAGGGCTGTGTGGTTAGAAGACCTCTTAGTGCCAAGAGGTACAAGTCCAGGAGCGCCTGAGAGGCCAGCAAGATTTCCGTGGTGTAAACTCTCAAGAGTCAACGCTCCCTTCTTGAAAGCTTCTCTAAGTGCTGCTGGACTTGAACCTGGGGTTCTCTGAGTGCTGCTGAAGACCAACATGGCTGCCCTCTGCGGTTGCCAAAAGTTAGTTATGTTCAGCCATTTTAAAAAGTAAAGGTCCCTTGCTCGAAAGCCAGTCGACTCTGACTCTAGGGTTGCGGTGCTCATCTCCGTTTCGAAGCCGAAGAGCCAGCGCTGTCCGAAGACGTTTCCGTGGTCATGTGGCTGGCGTGACTAAACACCAAGGCGCACGGAACGCTGTTACCTTCCCACCGAAGTGGTACCTATTTATCTACTTGCAATTTCTTGCTTTCGAACTGCTAGGTTGGCAGGAGCTGGAACTAGAGACGGGAGCTCACTCCGTCATGCGGCACACTCGGGTCTCGAACTGCTGAACTACTGACCTTCCACAGCCTGCAGTTCAGCATCTTAACCACTTGAGCCACCGCAGCTCCTTCAGCCATTTTAGCAATCACTTAAAAAAAAAAAAAAGATTGACTTCCTGGTATGGCCGGTTTAAGACCTCTGAGAATTACCCCCTAATATCACTGATGTCAATCACAGCAGGAAAAGCAGGAATAATAGCACTTAGAAAACATTAGCTTATTATGGTTATCGGTGGCCTTAATGAGATGAGAAGAGCATGTGAGTAGTATTAATAAGCTTTTGTAGTGCATGGATCAATCTGTTTTTATTAATCTGCTGGTCTATCTTCAAACTCTGAAGAGACCCAGGAAACCATAGAAGGTTGCCATCTTGTGGTCCTGTGTGTTAAATACGCCTCAAACTCAATCACCTTTCCTTGCTCCCTTTCCACCTCTTAATTTGCACTATAGCCTTCGGGATTGTGCTGAATTTTTTTTTTTTTGGGGGGGGTGCTTTTGAAGGGAGGTAGAAGCATTTCCTGAAATCCCTCCCCCTCCACTTGCTTGCCCAATTGCTGCTTATTGGTTCTCTGTTCTGAAGCTGCAAAGGCTTAATTTTAATGGGTTGCAAGCGCCAGGCTAAACATACCAAGTATTGTGGGTCAGCCTGAGCTCAGCACAAAGTCCTCAGGGGAGGAGGACTCCTCAGGGGAAGGGGAGCCACGGGTGGCTGGCTCTGAGTCAGCAGAAGCCGGCAAACAGGCTGATGAGCTTCAGACTGACCAAGACTCACCACCACCAACTGATCCAGAGCCACCACCCAGCCCCGATGCAGGAGGTGAGACTCAGGTGATTAAGATCACTCCACCAGGCTCACCTCCACCCTTGGAGTGCTGGAGACAGAAGCTTAGAAGGGAGCCGCAAGCAAGGAGGCGGAGTGCACGTCTCTTGGCCTGTCGCCAGCTGCTTGCTGATGACAGCTTGGAGTAGTTTGCAGGACTCCCAAGCAGCTGGCTGCTAACAAGGGCTTGTTAGGAAGTGCCTATAAAACACAGGGCTGAGAACCTGCATGTTGTGCAAGCAACAAGTCACCAACCTCTTGACTCAGTGAATATAATGCTGAACTCTGCTCTGTTCCTGTGACCCTAGGACCGGCTCTTGACTTTGAATTTGGAATCTTCTTCCCTGCACTTGTGAATGACCTTGCTTCCTGGACTCTGCTCTCATGGTAACTGACCTTTGGACTGAACTTTGACTCTGGCTCTGGAATTCAGTTTGGACTAACCCTAGTTTCTGACACTGGTCTCCTTCAACCTTCCCTCATAGGGCACGGTCTCCAGACCCCTCACTACCTTTGTTGCCCTCCTTTGGACACATTCCAGCTTCTCTATATCCTTCTTAAATTGTGGTGCCCAAAACTGAACACAATACTCTAGGTGAGGTCTAACCAGAGCAGAGTAAAGTGATAGCATCCCTTTGCGTTATCTGGACACTATACTTCTGCTGATACCGCTCAAAATTGTATTTGCCTTTTTAGCTACCACATCACACTGCTGACTCATAGTCAGTATGTGGTCTGCTAAGACCCCTAGACCCTTTTCACACATACTGCTGCCAAGACAAGTTTCCCCCATCCTATAATTATGCATTTGCTTTTTCCTACCTAAATGCAGAACTTTACATTTATCCCTTTTGAAATTCATTTTTTTTTATTTTAGCCCAGTTTTCCAACCTGTCAAGGTCATCCTGTATCCTGGCTCTGTCTTCTACCGTAAATTTAGTATCTTCTGCAAATTTAATAAGCATT
The DNA here is from genome assembly GCF_001447785.1 of Gekko japonicus. Taxonomy (NCBI): domain Eukaryota; kingdom Metazoa; phylum Chordata; class Lepidosauria; order Squamata; family Gekkonidae; genus Gekko; species Gekko japonicus. The sequence continues at coordinate 351,128 of NW_015169199.1, forward strand.
CCCTCTATTCCTTCATCCAAATCCCTGATAAAGATGTTGAACAAAACAGGTCCCAGGACAGATCCTTGAGGCACTCCACTTGTCTCTTCTCTCCAGGAGGATGAGGAACCATTCACAAGCACTCTTTGGGGGCGATCTGTCAGCCAGTTACAGATCCACCTAACAGTCATAGGATCCAAGCCACATCTTACCAACTTGTCAACAAGAATATTATACGGAACCTTATCAAAAGCCTTCCTGAAATCAAGATAAACTATGTCTTCAGCATTCCCCTCATCCAGCAAGATAGTCACTTTCTTGGGAAACAAAAAAAAGAGATCAGTTTAGTCTGACATGACTTGTTCTTGAGAAACCCATGCTGGCTATTCGTAATCACAGCCATCCTTTCTAAATGCTCAAGGACTGACTGATGATTTGTTCTAAAACTTATCCAGGTTTAGATGTCAAGCTGACGGGTTGGTTGTTACCCGGATCCTCCTTTCCCCCCTTCTTGAAGATGGGGACAGAATTTGCCCGCCTCCAATCTTCTGGCACCTCACCTGGACAGAGGCTCAGAAATTACATCCGCAAGTTCTTTTAGTACCCTCGGATGCAGTTCATCTAGTCCCGAGGACTCAAGTTTCATTTAAAGGAACCAGGTGTTTATGTACGACCCCTATGCTGATCCTAGGCCGCAAGTCCCTTTCCCCATCATGTGTTCTGTTTCTGCCATGCTGAGCACCACTTCCCTCACAGGAGATGACTGAGAAAAAGCAGGAATTGAGCAGTTCTGCCCTCTTTCTCACCTGATACAATTTCACTTACAATTTCCCCCAATGGCTCTACCTTGCTCTTTTTCTTACTTTGAACATAACAAAATAACTCTTTTTGTGTTTTTGTGTTCATACTGAGCTTTAGCTTTTCTAATACTCTCCCCACAAGCATGGGCTATTTGTTCATATTCATCCTTGGTTATAAGACCCTCCTTCCATTTCCTAAATGGAGAGCCAATCTGAGAGCTAGTTTGGTGTAGTGGTTAAGTGTGTGGACTCTAATTTAGGAGAACCAGGTTCGATTCCCTCTCCTCCGCATGCAGCTGCTGGATGACCTTGGGCAAGCCATAGTTCTGACAAGAGCTGTCCTTGAAAGTGCAGTTCTTGAAAGAGCTCTCTCAGCCCTACCTACCTTACAGGGTGTCTGTTGTGGGGAGGGGAAACGAAAGGAGAGCGTAAGACACTCTGAGACTCCGAGTGAACAGCAGGGTATAAATCCAATCTTCTCCTCCTCCTCCTTCTTCTTATCATCATCATCATAGAATCATAGAATGCTAGAGTTGGAAGGGACCTTGCAGGTCATCCAGTTCAACCCCCTGCACTCTGCAGGAGCATAGCCGAAAGATAGCCCTACAACATTCCTGAAAGATGGTCGTCCAGCCTCCGCTTGAAAACGTCCAGCAAAGGAGCATCCACCACCTCCCAAGGCAGTCTGTTTCACTGCTCAACCACTCTAATAGTTAGGAAGTTTCTCCTGATATTTAGCCGGTAACAACCCCCTTGTAATTTCCACCCATTAGATCTAGTCTCGCAATCCGGAGCAAGAGAGAATAGATCTGCTCCATCTTCTACATGACAGCCCTTCAGATACTTGAAGACTGCAATCATGTCCCCTCTAAGCCTTCTCTTTCCTAGGCTAAACAGACCCAACTCTTTCAGCCTTTCCTCATAAGACTTGGATTCCAACCCTCTCACCATCCTGGTTGCCCTCTTCTGGACACACTCGAGCTTGTCAATATCCTTCCTAAAATGTAGTGCCCAAAACTGGACCCAGGACTCCAGGTGAAGCCTGACCATAGCAGAACAGAGCGGAACTACTATCTCCCTTGGTCTGGACACAATGCTTCTGTTAATGCATCCGAAGATTGCATTAGCTTTCTTCACAGTCACATCGCACTGCAGGCTCATGTTTTGCTTGTGATCAACCAGAACACCTAGATCCCTTTCACATGTGCTGCTGTCAAGCTAAGTCCCTCCCATTCTATATCTGTGCCTTTGATTTTCTGTACCTAAGTGTAGGACTTTGCACTTATCTCTATTGAAATTCATTTTATTTGTCTCAGCCTATCTAGATCATTTTGAATCCTGACTCTTCAGAATTAGCGATCCCACCCAGCTTCGTGTCATTGGCAAATTTGATAAGCATCCCCTCTATGTCTTCCTCCAGGTCTTCTTCTTCTTCTTCTTCTTGTGTCATTTTTATTTCTCAATTCATCAGAAAGCTATTTATGGAGCCACCTTGGCTTCTTTAGGCTCCTCCCATTTTTCCTTACTATGCGTGTACATCAATGCGCACAAACCTTTCTTTAGTGTACAGATGAAAATGCATTGGAAAGTTAATGGCTTGATCATAGTCTCATTGTAAAGTGAGGAATAAAATCCATGCTTGCCCTCAGCTATTATGAGTCCAAACTGCTCCAGTAGCATTTCTTAGTTACAGTCCTTTGACATTTTTAATTAAAGAAGAAGAAGAGGGCGACAAAGAAAGCGTGTGTTTTTTTGTCTGGAGTATTAAGAGGATGAAGAAAACAAAAGTGGTAATCTGTTTCTGAAAGAGAACATCATTACTGGAATCATTCATCATAGTTCATCACTACCTGACACTTACTTAAATGGCCGTAGAAGAGATGTGAACAATGCAAGGGTGATTTTTTTTATATATACCATTTAATGTGCCGTGAACAACTCACCAAGGGACTGTTTCCCCAGACTTTTGCAGCTTGGCCAGTGTACTGGTATTCCCCTTTCTATGAGCCAAACAGTAAAAATCCAGTTGTAAAGCACATTGAAAGTGGATTATTGGGTGTGTATGATGAGTGCAGAGGCTACCATAAAATCCGATGATCAAAGGAAGCGAAAGTGGCATGGAGTGTGGAGGCTACCATAAAATCCGATGATCAAAGGAAGCGAAAGTGGCATGGAGTGCGGAGGCTACCATAAAACCTGATGATCAAAGGAAGCGAAAGTGGCATGGAGTGCGGAGGCTACCATAAAACCCGATGATCAAAGGAAGCGAAAGTGGCATGGAGTGCGGAGGCTACCATAAAACCTGATGATCAAAGGAAGCGAAAGTGGCATGGAGTGCGGAGGCTACCATAAAATCCAATGATCAAAGGAAGCGAAAGTGGCATGGAGTGTGAAGGCTACCATAAAACCCGATGATCAAAGGAAGCGAAAGTGGCATGGAGTGCGGAGGCTACCATAAATTCCGATGATCAAAGGGAGTGAAAGTGGCATGCAATACAGAGGGGGATTTCTGTTCCAAGGTGGGTTTCATAAAAAAACGGAGAGAAAAGCCAGTGCAGAATCAGCCCTTGTTGCAGATAACGCTGTACCACGTAACATGATTTGGGGAACAGGCGTTGTTCTTCCACGCAGAGGTCATTTTGGGGGAGATAGCGGGGGATCGCGGGGGATCGCAGTTCCCCCGGGTGAGGTACGGGGGCGGGGCACATGACGAAGCCCCGCCCCCCGCTTCC
>NW_015169199.1:354799-379268 GCF_001447785.1 Gekko japonicus
GTGTGGCCTTATGACACACTTCCGGTGATGTCAGGGGGTGTGGCATATGCTAATGAGTTATGCTAATGAGTTCCCCTAGCTCTTTTTCTACGAAAGGACCCCTGCTTCCAGGTACAAATAGCTGTCGTAAGCAAAGTTTGGAAGGACACGTGATTGATAATTGTGGGTGGCCGCCAAGTCCGTTGATCATCAAAATGAGTTAATATTTTTTGACTGTTCGATTTTTCATTATTTTACTCCCCCCCCCCCCAAATGAAACATCCCCCATTCTCTGCTACAACGATCAGAGTGCAAAATAAAAGGAACAAAGGATGAAAACGCCGTGGACCTTCTGAAGTCTATACATCATTGTTAAAAAGAAGCAGGAAACAAAAATGTGAGGAAAAGGGCTTTAGGCTGCTTAACCAACCCTGACGAAATTCTTTTACAGAAATAATTGCACCATCCAAATAAGCTAGGCTGTTACAAGGTGTAATATTAATCTCCAAAAACGTATGTTTTTCTAGAAAGCATAACACTTCTTCTGAAGCATTCAGAACTTTTCGAGCAGTGTTTCGAAATGGTGATTTGGCCGTTTCATATAATTTTTGCCCACTGTGTTGATTTCAACTGCCTTGGAAGCCAACTCAGAATCTTTCAAACTCTGTTGTTGTTTTTTAATGCCTAAAAAGCAAACAAATTAGCTAGCTGAACATCTTTGGGGATGAAATAATAGACTGAGGCCGACAAAGAAACGGGGTAAGTGAGACAGTCAAGGGCAAAAGAGAAGAGAAGAGATTGGATTTATACCCCACCCTTCACTACCCAAAGGTGTCTCAGAGCGGCTTACAAACTCCTTTCCCTTCCCCTCCCCACAACAGACACCCTGTGAGGTTGGTGGGGCTGAGAGAGCTCTGACAGAAACTGCCCTTTCAAGGACAGCTCTTCTCAGAACTATGGCTTGCCCAAGGTCATCCAGCAGCTGCATGCGGAGGAGTGGGGAATCAAACCCGGTTCTCCCAGATTAGAGTCTGCACACTTAACCACTGCACCAAACGGGCTCAAAAAAAGATGATAAAATTTTATTTATTTTATTGTGTTTATTTCATCTATATTCTCCTTTCTCCCTAATGGACCCCGTGGGGTTCTTCTCATGTCATCCATTTTATCCTCACAACAACCCTGTCCCACTCCCACAATTCTGAGACGGAAGGCTACAGGGCGAGGTCGCCTGATATTTAGGCGGAGGCAGGGCTTAAAGTGCAGCTGTTGATTCTGGCAGCAGCTGTACTTTCATTGTTCCGTAGAATGTAGAAAAGGAACCACTGACAGACGCCACATACAAACAACGCAGGAGCAGTGGTACCATAAGTGCTGGACCGGATGTGTGTGTGTTATGTGATTCAATGGCAGAGCATCTGCCTGGCACATAGAAGGTGCCGGGTTTGGTCTCCAGCAGCATCTCCAGTGCGAAAGACCAGGTAGTAAGGGATGGTGGAAGACCAGAGACGCTGGGGAGACACTGCCTGCCGGAGTAGACCGTACGGACCTTGATGGACCCCTAGCCTGGCTCAGGATAAGGAACCTTCATGTGTATATGAAGTAAAGGTTTCCCTTGCTCGAAAGCCAGTCGAATCCGACTCTAGGGGGCGGTGCTCATCTCTACTTCCAAGCCGAAGAGCCAGCGCTGTCCGAAGACGTTTCTGTGGTCATGTGGCTGGCATGACTAAACGCCGAGGCATACGGAATGCTGTTCCCTTCCCACCGAAGTGGTACCTGTTTATCTTCTTGCAGTTTCTTGCTTTCGAACTGCTAGGCTGGCAGGAGCTGGGGCCAGAGACGGGAGCTCACTCCGTCACGCGGCACTCCAACTGCCAAACTACAGTCCTTCCGGTCTGCAGCTCAGCGTCTTAACCTCTGAAGCTCTAAATAAGGTGGTAATTTGCATTTGAAGTATCCTTTGTCATCTAAAGGGTGGGGGAAGGAGAAGGAATTGACCATATACACGCACACACAACCCCCCCCCCCAGCTGTACATCTGGGTGTGTCCTTGAGGGATTCCTCAGGGGTACATTCCCCCCCCCAATGATTTTGTGTACTAAGGAAATGGAAAAGGTAAAAACAACCTTAAAAACTAACCAGCTCCAGTCTGAAAATGCATTGGAAGAGATGGACAGCTGAGAGAAGCAGAAGGCCAAAGGAAGAAGGAAATAGCAGGGAAAAGAACGCCGCCTTGCCGAGCCCCTGAGGGTTTAGGAGAATTCGGTAGGGTAAGATTTTTGTGGGGTGGGGTTTCCAAATTGCCCCACGTCCATGATTCCTCGCAGCTTCCCCCCCACCACACACAGTTTACTTCCATACGGGAGTCATTTCATAGAAAAAGAGGTGCAAGAGCTCATTATCAGAACTCATTAGCATAACTTATTTGCATATGCCACACCCCCTGACATCACCAGAAGTGTGTCCGAAGGCAACACCCACCGCTCAGGCTCCACTTGACTGTTTTGGATTGCTAGCTATTGGGGGGGGGGGAACGTGCAGATCTGTCCTCGCAGAGGAGGGAGAGCTTGTACCTGAACAAAACTTGGTCTTAAAGGTGCCACTGGACTGTTTTGGACCAGGGGGCCGGGGGGGGGGCTCTGCAGCTTACCTGGCTGCTTCTGGCTCTGACTGAGAGCTGCTGGGAGCAGGGGGCGGGGCTTGTTGCATGTGCCCGCCCCCTGGGCTCTTGACTGCCAGAGGTCCGCTCCTGTGCGCTCCTGCAGGAAATGACCCCTGGAGTCATTCCTCATAACACCCCCCCCCCCACGAGGGAAGCCAGATCTATTGTACAGTCTTTTGAATTCTCAAAGGAGAGGGAATGACCATTTCCCCCAGTCTCTGATAACTTGGCGGTGACTTCCATTATTATGACTTTGGTGTCCTCTTAATTCAGCGTTGCATTTATTATTTCCAGTGTGTTCAAACCCACTTTGTGTTTAAAAAAATATCTGATTGTTCTATCCCTCAAAAAAAAAAATATGAACCAGTATTTCCTTTGGTAAATAAGCAAACAGATTTCAAGAGAGGTTGTGAGGAACAGGGCAGCTGTTTCCCTGGCCTTAGAGAATGCCTTAGATCTTTTTTTTTAAAAAAATGGTTACTTGGAATTAGAATCCTTGAATAAGGTTTGATTGTTCTGGGGCCTTCTAAAGATGGGGATCTCGACTCATGGCGGAATGCCGCAGACTTCCAGATGTGCCAAGAAAATAATCTAGGAAGGGGGTTTTGCCCTTTTTAAAAGGGATGCATGAAACATGTTTAATGTCAGCATTGACAAAGGAGGGCATCTCTCCGTTTGCTAGCATTCCTTGAGGCCAGAAATCTGCACCAGACTGTATGTGTACGCCTGTAGAAAGCTACGTCTGTGGGTAAATGTGAAATCATTTATAACCTTCAAATTTTTTTACTGCTGCTAGAGATAAATGCATTCCCTGTCTTTAAACCTCAGGGAAATCTGCAGGTCTGGCAGAAGACACCGAACGAAAAACAGGAAACGGCCCATTGTATAGACATTGCATCTAAAGTAGAAGCAGTATGGAAAGATATTCATATTCCATCCCTCCCCCTGGCAACAACAGCCGTTTTTCATAATATGTCTGTCAAGGAATGATTGCTCAGTTTGGCTGCCGTGGTCGTTACTAGACGTGATCAGACACACGTGTATCTTGTGGGAAGATTGGACTTTTCTCTGTGGTTGTTACGATTCTATGGAGCAGCCACAGAGAAGAGTCCAATCTTCCCACAAAGATACACATGTGTCTGATCATGTCTAATAACAACCACGGCAGCCAAACTGAGCCGTCTATCTCTTCTCTGTGGTTGTTTCTTTGTTGCTCAAGATGCTATCTGGAGGTTTTGGGTATGGCATGAAGAGTGTGTTTAGGTTACAAGGCCAAAAGTTAAAGAGGTGTGAACCTCAGAATGGTTCCAGGACCTCAGAATTGCTGTTGGACACAGATCAGGCGTGTCAATGTGTGGGTGAGAAAGTGGTGTCGGGAGGACGGGCTTAGATTTGTAGGCACCAGGGAGCTGTTTGGGACAAGGTGAACCTGTACAAAACACATGGGCTTCACTTGAACTGGTGTATAATGCCAAAAAGGTGGCAGAGCAGCTATTTATTTATTTATTTATTTATTTAGAACATGTTCATGTTGCTTTTTCACCCAGTCAGGTTCCCCAAGGTTCCCCAAGGTCGTGAACATACAGACATTTTAAACTAATCCCAGGGAGGAAGCCGACAGGAACTAGGGAGCCTCCGGTTTGGGACAACAATGTAAACACGCCGAGTAATATTGGTAGGAGCACAGTAGAACTTGGGGGTGAGAGTAGAATGGCGAAGGAGGACCATGTTCGGAGACAAAGGGGCTGAGGGAGGCAACGGCTGGAGAGGGAAACGTGTTATAGCTGTCAGTTTGGTGTAGTGGTTAAGTGTGCGGACTCTAATCTGGGAGAACCGGGTTTGATTCCCCACTCCTCCACTTGCACCTGCTGATGTGACCTTGGGTCAGTCACAAGCTCTGGCACAGCTGTCCTTGAAAAACAGCAGTTTGTGTCAGAGTCCTCTCAGCCCCACCCACCTCACAGGGTGTCTGTTGTGGGGAGGGGAAGGGAGAGGAGTTTGTAAGCCGCTCTGAGACTCCAAGTGAAGGGCGGGGTATAAATCCAATCTCCTCCTCCTCCTTCTTCTATATGCCAGTGCTAGAAGTCTCCAAGTCAACATGGGGGAGTTGGAGTGCTTGGTGCTAAGTGAAAATTTAGATATAATAGATGTCTCAGAAACATGGTGGAATGGGGGGAATCAATGTGATACAGTCATCCCTGGATATAAGTTCTATAGGCTGGGCAAGGAGGGACATGTTGCATATGTTTAGAGAAACTAGACCCTAAGGATTGCTTAAAAGTGGGGGTGTACTATCGTCCAGCCTTAAGGTTGATCTTGAGATGGTGAAAAAAAAAGGGAGATGACTCAAGCAGCTAATGTGACTCAAGGGGATACTGGGCAACTTCAACTGGTCTCACATTGCCTGGGTAAACATATGCTTGAGCCATGCTGTAGAAATGAAAGTCCTAGACATCATAAATGACTGTGCATTTATGTTCTACAGTTAAGTATGTTTTAGCTCTCCAGCCAGGGTAGAGATGAGAAGGAATGAGGCAGGAAAGGGAACACAAAAGAAATAAAGGTGTACCAGGTTGTTCAATGAGCTTAGCAACATTTTGTGATAGGTAAATGCTTGTCTCAGCCTTCTAGTTTTTTTTAAAAAGCATTTGTACCTGTGGATTGTGGGGGATGGCCAACATAATGGAGCAGCTGTGCCCATGCACAGGTATTTAAACACTTCTGTATCCTGATATATTATTTCTTTAAACCCACACGCACTGAATTGGATTTGTGGTTCAGGCCATAAATCTGAGGCTGAATTAACCTTTCTTAAGTTAGTTGGGGGTATTCCAGAAGAGGATGATATGTGAACCACTCACTGCAAGTTGCTACTTGGATGATTGTACCTGTATAGCAATGCCCAGCCAAGTTACACTGATGATACCAGATGATAACAAGTAAGTTTGGTGCCCCTGGCCTAATTGTATTCTGTGCGGAGTTCATTGGAAAAAGCACAGGGCACCTAAGATTTAATTGATGGATAAGACATTTTCAGGCTTCCTGTAAGCTTTTATTTTAGTAATATGTAGCTTGATGCCACCTATGAACACAGTCATTAACCACCACCCCCAAATAGGCATATGTAGTGGTAGCTGGAGGCATAGACGACTTTATAAGGGGATTAGCAGATTCATGAAGGAAAGGCTATAGTGGTGACTAGCTATTGTGGCTGAAGAGAACTTCTGTGTTCGGAGGCAGTAAACCTCTGAATCCCAGAGCCAGGAGGCAGCATCAGGGGAATGACCTCTGGCCTGATCCAGCAGGGTTCTTCTTATGTTCTTATAAGCCTCTGAATCCCAGAGCCAGGAGGCAGCATCAGGGGAATGACCTCTGGCCTGATCCAGCAGGGTTCTTCTTATGTTCTTATAAGCCTCTGAATCCCAGAGCCAGGAGGCAGCATCAGGGGAATGACCTCTGGCCTGATCCAGCAGGGTTCTTCTTATGTTCTTATAAGCCTCTGAATCCCAGAGCCAGGAGGCAGCATCAGGGGAATGACCTCTGGCCTGATCCAGCAGGTCTCCCCTCCAAGTAGTAACCAGGACCAACTCTGGTCAGAGTGTAGCAACCCTAGATGCTCACAATGCACTTCATTACTCCTCTGCAATCAGTGGCCCATGCATAGGATACACCGTTGATGGATTGTGTGCCCGCTGACATTCTATAAGGGAAGTACAATGCGCGTTCAACAATTATTATGACAAATGGTTGTTTTGTACTCCAGAGTTAAGATGTCTCATTTCTCATTTACCATCACGGCAAAGTTTCATTTTCTGCTGTCAGTCTTGCGCATTTTAACCAGCGAACGGAGTTATTAATATGCTAGACTTTTGTGCTAGTATCATTTGTCAGAGCGTGCCATGGAGAAAAAGAAAGCCATTCCTTCTCACCCCATGCATTTAAATCTCTGCTAATGATTTAACAGACTCAAATCTCTGTTAACGACTTTGTTAATGAAATAAATGAGGGTGGGGTTTTTTTTTTAAAGTCAGATTATGTCAGTTTATCTGTACGACACCCATATTTCAGTAAGGAGGGAATATTGCTCACCCAGTGGCCATCAGTCAGCACAATTAATTACAGTTTCTGCCCCTCCTTTGTGTGTGTGTGTGTGTAAAGTATTGTTACGTTACAGCCAAATGATGGGGACTCCTTAGGGTTTCCAAGGCAAGAGACATTCGGAAGTGGTTTGCCATTGCTTGCCTCTGTGTATCAGCCCTGGACTCCCTGAGTGGTCTTCCGTCTAAATACTACTAATAGTAGTAGCAAGTAAGTTTATTGTATATGGCCGTCGGCCATCACAATATAAATACACAATATAAATTTAGGGTTCAAAAGTACTGTTCTAAAAACAAAGCCTTCAGAATGAGACTGTATAACATTTGAGCAAATAGAACAATCATTGTTTCATGGCATTGTGTGTAGAATAGCCGGGAGATCCTAAGATTGTCTGGCAGCCAGAAGTTCTAGCTCTTTTAGCATTATGCGCCACTCGGTGGCGAGGTAGACTTGTTTTCAAGGCAAGAGACTTTTCAGAGGTGATTTGCCATTGCCTGCCTCTGTGTCATAACCCTGGTATTCCTTGGAGGTCACCCATCCAAATACTAGCTATCTGGGTCAGGGTCATCTAAATACTGACCACATAATAACCCTGCTTATCTTCCAAGAACTGACAAGATCAGGCGAGCCTGAGCCACCCAGGTCAGGGCAGTAGACAAACAGAGGTGGCTTACCATTGCCCGCCTCCCATCCGAATACTAACCAGGACTGACCCTGCTCAGCTTCCAAAATCTGGTGAGATTTGGCTCACCTAGGGCGGTATCTTGGTCAGGTCAGCATTTGCGGAAATGTACCTGTGAAACCTCCTGCCAACCTAGCAGTTCGAAAGCGAGAAATTGCAAGCAGATAAATAGGTACCACTTCGGTGGGAAGGTAACAGCGTTCCGTGCGCCTTGGTGTTTAGTCATGCCGGCCACATGACCATGGAAACGTCTTCAGACAGTGCTGGCTCTTCGGCTTTGAAACATAGATGAGCACCACAACCCTAGAGTCGGATTCGACTGGCTTTCGAGCAAGGGAACCTTTACCTTTACCTGTGAAACATCCAAAGAACACACTCACGTCTGGAAGGATGCTCTGGCCGTTTAAGAGCATTCCCCACCATTTCCCCGTGATTTCTTTGTCAGAAATTTACATCAGATGATATCTGCAGGTTCATTTTCAAGGCTTCTGTGCGGTCCCACATGGGACTGCAGTATGCAGGCCGACCACCGGGAGGAGCTAGCGAGCTTATTTGTAGAATTTTTATACCCGAGAGGGCTAGGCTCCAACCAGGAGGCGGTTTCCCGCCCAAAATACCACCTGACCTGGGCGGAGCCTGCCCTCTCCCCTCAGTTCTCTTTCTGCCGCCATCGAAAGAGGACTAGTTACAGCGAGCTGAACAAATCAATCCTGAGGGAAAGCGTTTTTTCCTCAGAAGATGGCAACAAAGGAAAAAGAATAAAGAGAAGGTGGCCCTCTTCAAGAAATGTAAGAGCTGTGGGGCTAAAATGGCCCAAAATGATGAGCACTCGGCTTGTGTGCTCTGTCTGGGGGGGTCCCACAACATGACCGGCTGTAAGGCCTGTAAAGCCTTTACTCCAAGGGCTTGTGAGGGGAGAAAAGCCCGGCTGAAGGCAGCTCTGTGGGAGAGGGCCTTTCCTGCGACGTCCAATGGAGAAAGGGAGAAGCCTAAATCGCCATCAGTATGCTCGGCGCCAGTAGCAACACAAGTCTCCCCAGCGGCCGCCCAGTCTTGCGCTGGCCCAGAGCTGCCGGCCAAAAAGGCCAAGAAAAAGAAAACCCAGCAAGAGAGGTCTTTGCCTCCACAAATGGCTGGTACCGAAGGGATTGCGCCCGTAGCACCGCTAACGACTCGGCGCCGAACATACTCCCCAGCGGCCGCCCAGTCTCGCGCTGGCCCAGAGCCGCCGGCCAAAAAGGCCAAGAAAAAGAAAACCCAGCAAGAGAGGTCTTTGCCTCCCCAAATGGCTGGTACCGAAGGGATTGCGCCCGTAGCACCGCTAACGACTCGGCGCCGAACATACTCCCCAGCGGCCGCCCAGTCTCGCGCTGGCCCAGAGCCGCCGGCCAAAAAGGCCAAGAAAAAGAAAACCCAGCAAGAGAGGTCTTTGCCTCCCCAAATGGCTGGTACCGAAGGGATTGCGCCCGTAGCACCGCTAACGACTCGGCGCCGAACATACTCCCCAGCGGCCGCCCAGTCTCGCGCTGGCCCAGAGCCGCCGGCCAAAAAGGCCAAGAAAAAGAAAACCCAGCAAGAGAGGTCTTTGCCTCCACAAATGGCTGGTACCGAAGGGATTGCGCCCGTAGCACCGCTAACGACTCGGCGCCGAACATACTCCCCAGCGGCCGCCCAGTCTCGCGCTGGCCCAGAGCCGCCGGCCAAAAAGGCCAAGAAAAAGAAAACCCAGCAAGAGAGGTCTTTGCCTCCACAAATGGCTGGTACCGAAGGGATTGCGCCCGTAGCACCGCTAACGACTCGGCGCCGAACATACTCCCCAGCGGCCGCCCAGTCTCGCGCTGGCCCAGAGCCGCCGGCCAAAAAGGCCAAGAAAAAGAAAACCCAGCAAGAGAGGTCTTTGCCTCCACAAATGGCTGGTACCGAAGGGATTGCGCCCGTAGCACCGCTAACGACTCGGCGCCGAACATACTCCCCAGCGGCCGCCCAGTCTCGCGCTGGCCCAGAGCCGCCGGCCAAAAAGGCCAAGAAAAAGAAAACCCAGCAAGAGAGGTCTTTGCCTCCACAAATGGCTGGTACCGAAGGGATTGCGCCCGTAGCACCGCTAACGACTCGGCGCCGAACATACTCCCCAGCGGCCGCCCAGTCTCGCGCTGGCCCAGAGCCGCCGGCCAAAAAGGCCAAGAAAAAGAAAACCCAGCAAGAGAGGTCTTTGCCTCCACAAATGGCTGGTACCGAAGGGATTGCGCCCGTAGCACCGCTAACGACTCGGCGCCGAACATACTCCCCAGCGGCCGCCCAGTCTCGCGCTGGCCCAGAGCCGCCGGCCAAAAAGGCCAAGAAAAAGAAAACCCAGCAAGAGAGGTCTTTGCCTCCACAAATGGCTGGTACCGAAGGGATTGCGCCCGTAGCACCGCTAACGACTCGGCGCCGAACATACTCCCCAGCGGCCGCCCAGTCTCGCGCTGGCCCAGAGCCGCCGGCCAAAAAGGCCAAGAAAAAGAAAACCCAGCAAGAGAGGTCTTTGCCTCCACAAATGGCTGGTACCGAAGGGATTGCGCCCGTAGCACCGCTAACGACTCGGCGCCGAACATACTCCCCAGCGGCCGCCCAGTCTCGCGCTGGCCCAGAGCCGCCGGCCAAAAAGGCCAAGAAAAAGAAAACCCAGCAAGAGAGGTCTTTGCCTCCACAAATGGCTGGTACCGAAGGGATTGCGCCCGTAGCACCGCTAACGACTCGGCGCCGAACATACTCCCCAGCGGCCGCCCAGTCTCGCGCTGGCCCAGAGCCGCCGGCCAAAAAGGCCAAGAAAAAGAAAACCCAGCAAGAGAGGTCTTTGCCTCCACAAATGGCTGGTACCGAAGGGATTGCGCCCGTAGCACCGCTAACGACTCGGCGCCGAACATACTCCCCAGCGGCCGCCCAGTCTCGCGCTGGCCCAGAGCCGCCGGCCAAAAAGGCCAAGAAAAAGAAAACCCAGCAAGAGAGGTCTTTGCCTCCACAAATGGCTGGTACCGAAGGGATTGCGCCCGTAGCACCGCTAACGACTCGGCGCCGAACATACTCCCCAGCGGCCGCCCAGTCTCGCGCTGGCCCAGAGCCGCCGGCCAAAAAGGCCAAGAAAAAGAAAACCCAGCAAGAGAGGTCTTTGCCTCCACAAATGGCTGGTACCGAAGGGATTGCGCCCGTAGCACCGCTAACGACTCGGCGCCGAACATACTCCCCAGCGGCCGCCCAGTCTCGCGCTGGCCCAGAGCCGCCGGCCAAAAAGGCCAAGAAAAAGAAAACCCAGCAAGAGAGGTCTTTGCCTCCACAAATGGCTGGTACCGAAGGGATTGCGCCCGTAGCACCGCTAACGACTCGGCGCCGAACATACTCCCCAGCGGCCGCCCAGTCTCGCGCTGGCCCAGAGCCGCCGGCCAAAAAGGCCAAGAAAAAGAAAACCCAGCAAGAGAGGTCTTTGCCTCCACAAATGGCTGGTACCGAAGGGATTGCGCCCGTAGCACCGCTAACGACTCGGCGCCGAACATACTCCCCAGCGGCCGCCCAGTCTCGCGCTGGCCCAGAGCCGCCGGCCAAAAAGGCCAAGAAAAAGAAAACCCAGCAAGAGAGGTCTTTGCCTCCACAAATGGCTGGTACCGAAGGGATTGCGCCCGTAGCACCGCTAACGACTCGGCGCCGAACATACTCCCCAGCGGCCGCCCAGTCTCGCGCTGGCCCAGAGCCGCCGGCCAAAAAGGCCAAGAAAAAGAAAACCCAGCAAGAGAGGTCTTTGCCTCCACAAATGGCTGGTACCGAAGGGATTGCGCCCGTAGCACCGCTAACGACTCGGCGCCGAACATACTCCCCAGCGGCCGCCCAGTCTCGCGCTGGCCCAGAGCCGCCGGCCAAAAAGGCCAAGAAAAAGAAAACCCAGCAAGAGAGGTCTTTGCCTCCACAAATGGCTGGTACCGAAGGGATTGCGCCCGTAGCACCGCTAACGACTCGGCGCCGAACATACTCCCCAGCGGCCGCCCAGTCTCGCGCTGGCCCAGAGCCGCCGGCCAAAAAGGCCAAGAAAAAGAAAACCCAGCAAGAGAGGTCTTTGCCTCCACAAATGGCTGGTACCGAAGGGATTGCGCCCGTAGCACCGCTAACGACTCGGCGCCGAACATACTCCCCAGCGGCCGCCCAGTCTCGCGCTGGCCCAGAGCCGCCGGCCAAAAAGGCCAAGAAAAAGAAAACCCAGCAAGAGAGGTCTTTGCCTCCACAAATGGCTGGTACCGAAGGGATTGCGCCCGTAGCACCGCTAACGACTCGGCGCCGAACATACTCCCCAGCGGCCGCCCAGTCTCGCGCTGGCCCAGAGCCGCCGGCCAAAAAGGCCAAGAAAAAGAAAACCCAGCAAGAGAGGTCTTTGCCTCCACAAATGGCTGGTACCGAAGGGATTGCGCCCGTAGCACCGCTAACGACTCGGCGCCGAACATACTCCCCAGCGGCCGCCCAGTCTCGCGCTGGCCCAGAGCCGCCGGCCAAAAAGGCCAAGAAAAAGAAAACCCAGCAAGAGAGGTCTTTGCCTCCACAAATGGCTGGTACCGAAGGGATTGCGCCCGTAGCACCGCTAACGACTCGGCGCCGAACATACTCCCCAGCGGCCGCCCAGTCTCGCGCTGGCCCAGAGCCGCCGGCCAAAAAGGCCAAGAAAAAGAAAACCCAGCAAGAGAGGTCTTTGCCTCCACAAATGGCTGGTACCGAAGGGATTGCGCCCGTAGCACCGCTAACGACTCGGCGCCGAACATACTCCCCAGCGGCCGCCCAGTCTCGCGCTGGCCCAGAGCCGCCGGCCAAAAAGGCCAAGAAAAAGAAAACCCAGCAAGAGAGGTCTTTGCCTCCACAAATGGCTGGTACCGAAGGGATTGCGCCCGTAGCACCGCTAACGACTCGGCGCCGAACATACTCCCCAGCGGCCGCCCAGTCTCGCGCTGGCCCAGAGCCGCCGGCCAAAAAGGCCAAGAAAAAGAAAACCCAGCAAGAGAGGTCTTTGCCTCCACAAATGGCTGGTACCGAAGGGATTGCGCCCGTAGCACCGCTAACGACTCGGCGCCGAACATACTCCCCAGCGGCCGCCCAGTCTCGCGCTGGCCCAGAGCCGCCGGCCAAAAAGGCCAAGAAAAAGAAAACCCAGCAAGAGAGGTCTTTGCCTCCACAAATGGCTGGTACCGAAGGGATTGCGCCCGTAGCACCGCTAACGACTCGGCGCCGAACATACTCCCCAGCGGCCGCCCAGTCTCGCGCTGGCCCAGAGCCGCCGGCCAAAAAGGCCAAGAAAAAGAAAACCCAGCAAGAGAGGTCTTTGCCTCCACAAATGGCTGGTACCGAAGGGATTGCGCCCGTAGCACCGCTAACGACTCGGCTTCTGTGCGGGCACACATCCCTCCCTCCTTCCCCGCTGTGGGAGTCTTCCGCTCTAATAAAGCGGCAGAAGGAGAACTGAGGGGAGAGGGCAGGCTCCGCCCAGGTCAGGTGGTATTTTGGGCGGGAAACCGCCTCCTGGTTGGAGCCTAGCCCTCTCGGGTATAAAAATTCTACAAATAAGCTCGCTAGCTCCTCCCGGTGGTCGGCCTGCATACTGCAGTCCCATGTGTGCCCGCACAGAAGCCACTTTCAATGAACAACGGTTACAGGTAAGCAACCACCGTTTTCTTTAAGTTTCTATGGTTGCGTTTTCAGCTAAAGATGCACTTGGAAGGTGAAGTATTTTGAACTCGCGTTCTGCAGTGAATTTTCTGTTTCTGAAATGTGTGCTTAGAGTGGTGAATGGACATTCAGGAGTTCTCCTCAGCTTTCAGACAGTAGGATGCAGGCCAACGAAATTCAGAGGAAGGATCAAGGTACATTCCTGGATGTGTTCAGGAGTGCAAGCAAAACAAATGCAGTTGTGGAGGAAAGGAACCAGAAATACGTTACAAGCACAGCCGAAAGAGTTGCCTCCTTTTGAAGCAAAGGGATTTGTGCTTCAGGCAGGTGTACCAATTTCACTTGTCCATTTAATTGCTGAAAACATAGTCCGTGGGCCTGGCATAGAGGTGTGTGATGAGTAATAACCGTAGTACGATTCCGGTGGGTCGCCATGTTGGTCTGAAGCAGGGGTCGTTTCATAGAAAAAGAGCTAGGGGAACTCATTAGCATAACTCATTAGCATATGCCACACCCCCTGACATCACTGGAAGTGTGTCATGAGGCCACACCCCCTGACATCACTGGAAGTGTGCCATAAGGCCACACACCCCGCCCCCAACGGTCCCGGCCACCGCCGCCGGCCTTGCAGCTCCACTGCCTGGCCCCAGGCAGGCAGGGCTGGGGAGAGGCAGGGAGGAAGCAACTTACCCTCCCTCTTCTCCTGCCTCCTCCTGGCTGAATGAGGGCCGGAAGCGGGGCGGCTGGAAGCAGGGGGCGGGGCTTCGTCATGTGCCCCGTCCCCCCGTACCTCACCCGGGGGAACTGCGATCCCCTGCGATTCCCCCCCCCCAAATGACCTCTGGTCTGAAGCAATAGAACAAAGTTTGATTCCAGCGGCACTTTTGTAATGTATTGTAAAGGCTTACATGAATCACCTCATTCACCTCCCAGGTTAAGCTTGAGCCGACCGAAGGCTCCTCAGAACTAACTTCCTATTGGTCGCGCTTCAACAGCGACCAATCAGAACTGTTCCAGTTCCCAGCGAGGGAAAGACTCTCATTGGGCATTATCCGCACAACCTCATTGGTTGTTTATTGTAAATAGGCGTGGCTATGTTAGCCCGGGAATGTTTAAAAGGAGGCTAGCTCCCATTGTTAAACTGTTCTGGTTATGAATGCGTTTAAGTGCTTGTTCGTTACTTCAATAAAGCTGATTCACTTTGCTGAAATCACTCTCCGGATCTTTGTTAGCAGCGATCTAACAACTTTTAAGTCCAACAAAGTTTAATTCTGGGTATAAGCTTTTGTGTGCACACTGGAATCAAACTTTGTTCAATTGTAGTATGAAACTTTGATGGACTTCCAGCCTTTTTATCTTCAAAGCTATCTTCAAAGAGTCACTGCAGTTTTGGAAGCTCTAGCTATATTGCAGAGAGAGGCCCACTCCTGAATTCTTTCCCCTAGTGGGTTTCTGTGCCTTAGATACCTTGGCCTTTTGGGCATCTGCCCCAAGGTCAACAGGCAATCCACCTTTGCTAGCAGGCCCATTGGTGCAGAATATGCCCTTTTCTCTGGTGTTTGGTTGGCTGGCTGGCTTTCCCTCCCTTCGACCCGGGGAAAAAGATGTGAACAAGGTGCAATTTAACAAGGATAAGTGCCTAGTTCTACATCTGAGTAGCAAAAATGAGAAACAGGCATACTGGATGGAGGGATACACTTCTGGGTAGCAGTGTGTGTGATCAAGATCTTGGGGTACCGGTGGACCGTAAGTTAAATATGAGCAGCCAGTGTGATGCGGCGACAAAAAAGGCTAATGCAATCTTGGGGTGTATCAACAGAGGCATAACATCCAAATCGCGAGATGTCATAGTCCCGCTGTACAGTGCTAATGCAGTCTTGGGATGTATCAACAGAGGCATAACATCCAAATCGCTAGATGTCATAGTCCCGCTGTACAGTGCATTGATCAGGCCGCACCTGGAGTATTGTGTGCACTTCTGGAGGCCTGACTTCAAAAAAGATGTGGACAGAACAGAGCGGGTGCAGAAGAGAGTGACGAGGATGATCAGGGGCCTGGAGACCAAGCCCTGTGAGGAAAGGCTGAGGGACTTGGGAATGTTCAGTCTGGAGAAGAGGAGGTTGAAGGGGGACAGGATGGCTCTCTTGAAGGATTTGGAGGGCTGTCACTGAGAGGAGGGCAGGGAGCTGTTCCTGTTGGCAGCAGAGGAGAGGACTCGCAATCATGGGCTTAAATTAAGGGCGGGAAGGTACCAGCTGGATATTGGGGAAAACTTTTTCTACAGGAAGAGTTGTGCAACGGTGGAATTAACTGCTTGGGGTGGTGGTGAGCTCCCCGTCACCGGCAGTCTTGAAGCAGCAGCTGGACAAACCCTTGTCAGGGATGCTCTAGGCCGGGGGTGTCGAACTCATTTGTTATGAGGGCCGGATCTGACATAAATGAGACCTTGTTGGGCCGGGCCATGTGTGTCATAACATGTAATGCCAGGTAGCGGAGATATAAACTCTATAAAGAACACATAAACAAAGGGGTTTTTTAACTTAAAATAAAAACATGCTTAAAACATCAGCACTCTTGAAATATTTTGTTTATTTAACAGTGTGATAACTGACGCCTCATGCTCTGAAGTATTGAATCAAAATGTCTGTGCTGTTGCAATCTTGAGTATGCTGTTCAGGTGTGTATCTGTAAGCGGCAAACCTATGATGACGCAGCAGCAGCAATACTGGAAGAAGAGGCAGAAGACAGCCAGTTCCACTGTGGGGCCTGATAGGAGCCCTCTGGGGGCCTGATACGGCCCCCAGGCCGCATGTTTGACACCCCTGCTCTAGGCTGATCCTGCATTGAGTGTGGGGTTGGACTAAATGGCCTGTATGGCCCCTTCCAACTCTGGGATTCTATGATTCTGCGATTCAATTTATCTGTCTGTCTTTCTCTATATCTGCTTTGCAGTCTGCGGCCATATCTTAAATCATCATCAAACTCGCAGCGTTTAGTAGAATGCTCAGGTTGGGGCTTTGACAACTGTCCAGAGGGAAGGGGATTCCACAGCTACCGAGGATAGCTCTCTTCAGGCTTTGGCCGACTTAGGTTGACATCTTGCTCTATTAAAATCAATTTGAGTTTTGATGTTGATTGGTAGAGGAGGAGGAGTGGTGTGCATCCCTCGGTGCAAAGCCTGCAAACCGTGTGCTAACCCCATAGAGAGATGGGGGGTGGGGGGAGAGACTAGAGCGACACATTTGGCCTGAGCTTTTAGTAAACAGTGGTCACCTTGGCTGTGAATACAGAAGCCCCCTTGCTCTGTGCCTTGAGATTTCTGTAGTGAAGCCCTGTAGATTTGGCTTGGAAGCTGAAGGGCCTTCCGGTACAGAGTGCAATTCAATTTGATTTATTACAATCAAACATCAGCAAATACCTTAAAATGTTGTATATAGTTAACAGCAGAGGTCATTTCGGGGGGGACGCGGGGGATCGCAGTTCCCCCGGGTGAGGTACGGGGGGCGGGGCACATGACGAAGCCCCGCCCCCTGCTTTTGGCCGCCCCGCTTCCGGCCCTCATTCAGCCAGGAGGAGGCAGGAGAAGGGGGAGGGTAAGTTGCTTCCTCCCTGCCTCTCCCCACCCCTGCCTGCCTGGGGCCAGGGAGGGCCTATGCGGGGCTTCCTTGAACTCCCGCCGGCCTTGCAGGTCCACCGCCGGGCCCCTCATGGGGCTCGGCAGTGGAGCTGCAAGGCCGGCGGCAGCCGGGACCGTTGGGGGCGGGGTGTGTGGCCTTATGACACACTTCCGGTGATGTCAGAGGGTGTGGCATATGCTAATGAGTTATGCTAATGAGTTCCCCTAGCTCTTTTTCTACGAAACGACCCCTGGTTAACAGCAAAAATACAGCCAGACAGTTGATACAGATACAGATTAAAAATTTAAATAAGGCAAAGTGAATTTTAAAATTTCCAAAGAAGTAATAGTCTTCTGTCTGATTAGGATGTAATAGAAGTAATAGTCTTCTGTCTGATTAGGATGGCCATAGCACAAAAGTTTCCTACCTTAGCAGTGTTTTTTTCATTGCAAATATCAGTTAAAAGAAGAGTAGAATAAAACCGGTTAGACCTGCCTGGGTAGGCGACAATTATTGGAGTAATATATTTAGAACGAATCTCATGATAAAACTGGCAAGGTAAAAGAACGTGCTCAGATGTCCTGACCTGTCCAGACTGTACCGAATGCAGTGATGTGCGATCCTACTTTTCCCCTTAGCTAAGTGTCTCTCTCCAGTTTAGAGACTGCATTAGGATGCAGGGGTGGAGGGTAGCTCTCCAGGTGTTCAGTCATGTTTGGTTGGTGGGGTTCCATGTGGTCTGTCATTTAGAGTATGGATGCCTCCTTCCCCTTTTCATGTTGTTTTAGTTACTTGATTGTGTTTTGATATAGTATTTAAGTAGAAGAGTCGAGCTTCAGGAATACTACTTTGTGGGTGATTGGGTGTCTATATGAATGAAGTTAATAATCATATATCTAATAGTCAAGTGTGGGCTGATCTGAGGATACTTAAATCCATGGATTGGGCCCACACTGACAGAAAACAGTTCTGCAAACTTGGGGGACCCCCCAGGTTTGTCAAAAATTGGAAAACTAAAAAAAAAAAAGTCCTTAAAATAGATGTTGAGGGTTTCCGGAGGAGTCCTTGCAGCCACTCTGGGCAGGGTTGCCTGGTCTTACCCATCTGCTGGCAGGAGGCTCCTGGCTTGGTCCCGGAAGTGACGTAATCACAATGGGCATGTTGTGCAGGGGACGCTCTAGTATTTAGCTTAAAAAGCTATGGTCACCATAGAGTTCTTAGCCAAATGCTAGAGCGTCCTCTGTGCAATGTGCCTGGCGCAATGACTTCACCTCCGAGTGATGTAATCATGCCGGGCATGTTGGTTGTGGTGGGGCTCTTCAGGGGCGGGGCTCCCCTCACCAGTCACCTGGCTGGCAGCAGATTGAGGGGCCCAAAATCAGGGGGAACCCCGCCCCCATTGGGGGGTTCGGAACCCTAACTCCGGACCAGGCAGTGGCGGGGTCCGTGAGCTGCTCTGGGACTGGTGGCTGTGGAGACCGAGAGCTGCTCTGGGCTTGGCTACAGTTTGCCATCTCCAAGGGGAAGTGTCTTAACTATTCACGCCAGTACCTAGTTCTTCTGTAGATGGAGCTGCATGACCTCGAAGCCCCATGGTCACTCTGGTCCCCTTGCTCAGTCAGATTCTGGGCCAGTGACATTTTCTGTGAATAGAAAACCCTTTCTATAATACCAAGGCAAAAGTGGGAATGTGCCTGATTTTTGATGAGCCAACTTTAAAAAAAAATAAATGAAACCAGCGTCTTTCCTTAGCTGATCCATATTTATAGATTCTAAGAAAATTTTGCTTTTTGCTTTGAATGTGTAAAATACTAGTCTTCTCAACGATATGTGGGGGGCACTTGCATATATAATATGGGTGTGTCATTTATATTATATATGTGTGGCTCATATGATTGGCCCCTTTGACTTGTACACCTTAGCAGTCCGCAAGCATGGCTTCTAAGTCCCCACCGCTCCTTGCATTGTCCAGCTTTGGTGAAGGCTTCTGGCTTTGCCAGAAGAGCTTTTACTTATTTTTATTTTTAACCAACCAAGGAGTACTTTGATGGGTGTGCATGCACAGGGATTCTGTATGTATCTCTTCACCCCTGAAAGCGGGAAAGACTCATCAAGTACTACCCAAGCGTTGTTTTCCAATTAAACGGTAACCCCCTGAAGAAAACAGAGACCCTGGTTCTCATTGGGGGCCAACCTGTGGAGCAAGGAAAGAAAGTCTCATTGAACGGGCTAGTCTAAATTCTGCTCCTGTTGTTTTTCTTATTGCCTACTGGGCAGATGCCGTCCTTTGCAGAAATCACTGGACTGAAGCATAGGCCCTGCCCCACTGAGCATGCCCGGTTGGAAATCTTCAATATTCTTTTCTGGCAGTTATCTCTTGAGGTTCCTCCAAGGCTTTTCAGTGACACAACCGGATTTGTGAGGAGTCAGGAGAGGCAGAGACATGCTCAAGGTTATACAAGTTACAGCACACTGGGGATGTGAAGCTGGCCTTCCCACATCCCCTGACTTAGCACTGCTGCCCGGGCCCTGCACCCCTCACCCCTCAGCCAAATTCAGCCATCTAGCCGTGCATTGTCCTCTGCCAGGTACTTGACAACAGTCCCAGGCAGTCAGCAAAAACGAGGAATGGATCACTGTACCTGGCGAGTGGGCCTCGCTCGGCTTAGGGCAGGGGTCCCCAACCTTTCCTGAGGCCTTGGGGATCCTGACGCAGCAGTGAAGATCCTTGTAGTGTGGTGGCAGCCGTCGCCACCAGAGCGACATTTCTAAAAACCTGCCCCGCCAATCAAATCTCCAGTGGCCAATCAGAAGCTTTGCTGGACAAAAGCACCCCCTGGCCAGGCCCACTTTCTAAAAACATGTAGCAGGTGCCAGGAAAAGTGTTGGCAGGCACCACATTCGGGGACCCCTGGCTTAGTGGGTCTTGGTCTTTAGATCCACTCTAGGTGTCCCACCACACTGTGTCCTTTCAGGCACGGGGGTCCCCAACTTTTTTGAGGCTGCAGGCACCTTTGGAGTTCTGACACAGGATGGTGGGTACGAGCACAAAACGGCTGCTGCACGAGGTGGGGACACACACACACACACACACACACACACACACACACACACACACGAGAAGCCTATCTATTCTCTCTTGCTCCGGATTGCAAGGCTAGATCTAATGGGTGGATATTACAAGGGAGTCGTTACCGGCTAAATATCAGGAGAAACTTCCTAACTGTAAGAGTGGTTGAGCAGTGGAACAGACTGCCTCGGGAGGTGGTGGACAGTGTTCCCTCTAAGCTGCGTTAATTTGAGCGAGCTCACAGGTTTTTAGCCTCCAGCTCTCACGTTTTTGTCTTAGCTTAGGAAGGGATGGCTCCAGAGCAAATTAATTTATGGAGTAGCCAAACACCTTGCTCAGAACTTTAATGCCGGTGGATCACAAAGTAGAATTTTTGCTCACAAGACTCCACAGCTTAGAGGGAGCATTGGTGTTGGATGCCCCTTTGCTGGACGTTTTCAAGCGGAGGCTGGACGTCCATCTTTCGGGTATGTTGCAGGGCTCTCTTTCGGCTATGCTCCTGCAGAGTGCAGGGGGTTGGACGAGACGACCTGCAAGGTCCCTTCCCACTCTAACATCCTATAATCCTATGATTCTATAAGACTAGTGAAAGGGGAGAAGAGGGATAATTTTTTAAAAAATACATTGGGAAAGAAGAATGAAAGAGAATAGAGCTACGACTGTGTGGCAGCTGCTACTGGAACAGTGATATTTTAATCTGCCTAGCCAATCTGATCTCCAGTGGACCATCAGAATCCCTGCTGGGCCAGAGGTCCACCGGGCCCCACCCACTTTCTAAGAACACCTGGTGGGCACCAGGAAAGGTGTTGACAGGCATCCCATTGGGGGCCCCGGTTTTAGCAGCTCTGCCCACTTCTCTTGAATGCTGTGTTGCCAGTTACACAGAGTGTTGGGAAGTTGTGGCTGCAGAAAATGTGGGATCCTGCTAAAAGAGAGAATGACAGAAGGTGGGGAAAGTGGTGGTGGGTGAGAGAGAGAGAGAGAGAGAGAGAAGGACAGACAGACAGACAGACAGACAGACAGACAGACAGACAGACAGACAGACATACTTCCTGAAAGCAGAGGTATGTTATAAGCCCAAACAAATGAAAATTGATTTCTGAAGGGCATGTTTAGTTGATAGCACAGGGATTTCTTCCTCCAGTTAAGGGTGGGGAAAAAATTGCACAGTCTGAAGATACTTTTAAGCATCTCTGTAAACTCAAGATGTGTCGCCTGTGGCTCTTTTTCTCTTGTCCTTGTGAGAAATGAGAGATGTCTCAAAGGGATCTCCACCAACATTTTCAAAGCAGTTGCTAAAAGGCTGGGAGATGTATAAAGTAGGTTCCGCTGACATCTGCATTTGGATCTAGGTTGGATGTAGGAAAAGCTTTTGAATCAGAATTCCAAGTGTGAAAACATAGTGTGCAAACCCAGGAGATTTTGCAGGTAATTGTTTGGTCACTGTGTTTGGCTCTGTTCTTCTCTGAACCAGGATTCCTGTCAAAGAATCAACATATAGAAGAAAGGCGAGTGCACACCATAGGTCTTCTGAGTAGCTCACTAGGTTCAAATTGTAGGTTTCCCACTTTAAACCACAAATTTCCCGTGGGGAGGGGGGGTCCCCTCAAGTTGCAGCCACTATCTCTGACAATACCACATGGAGGAAATCATACCTTGTTTCCTTTAAAAAGCAAAACAAAAGTGGCAAAGGTGTGTTCAGGATCTAGGACTTGGGTGCCAAACTATATTCCTTTGTCTTCCTTGGACAGTACTAGCAAACTCCCCACATGACATGTTTTGCAGAAGAGAACGTCTGTGTCATAACAGTGCATAGTGGGAAATAACCCTAACATTTATTATCTTAGAGTCATCCCCTTTAGTTCACTCGCTATACTGATCCGCATCTGCTGTTCATTTCAGTGAAGTTATTTGTCCCCCACCCCAGAGGGAATGGTTTTCCGCATTTTCATTTTCCCTGCTTGTGTGTTCCTATTGCTTCGGGTTTGGTTGTTGTTTTATTCTGTCCCACACATGTTTTGCTCCCTCTTGTGATCAATTTGATATTACATTTCTTTACATCCAGCATATCCGCAGATTTTTATGCCGCACATAAATCGATGTAATATCAAATCGACCATTAGAGGGAGCAAAATACATGCAGAACATGAAAAAAAAAAACAATGACAGCAAAGCAACAGGAACACACAAGCAAGGAAAAATGAGAATGCAGAAAAGCCGGGGATTTGTGTCTTTGGGCAGTTAGACCATAAGATTTAATTTTCACATAAGAAGCTTCCTTTGAGGGAATATTTCAGCGGCATGTCTGTTACTGATTTGTGACTCAGGATAGGTCTGTCTTTGCTTCTGGGCACAATCTAAACTGGATTTTAAATCCCTGCCTGAGATATGAACCCAAAAATCGCCCCCACCTTAGAACAGGTTCTAATCTCTCCTTATATATAATTGAATAGTGGGTGCCAAAGTTCTAATTCTAAAATGCACTCCCTTAGTGTATGGCTGATGGCACTGCTCCTCAGCATATATCGCCACCAATCAGAAGGCAAAGCCCGGGTCCCACCCACACCACAACTGCTGCGACAACCTGGTCTTTTGCATATGGAAGCTGATTGGACTTCACTCCATTCCACACCTCAAACTCCCCCCCCCCAAGGCAGTCGGAATGTCAGTTTCATATGGAATCTGCTGTATTCTGGTGGTGTGCAGGTCCCAGATTCATGTTTTAAAAGCAGACTGACACTGTTTGCCCAAAACCAGAGCACTCTCCCAGAGCCTCTTTCTAGATCCCGTTGTATTTATTTCCACAACGGGCCTTATTTCTAGTGTGCATATAAAGGGTTGGATCCAAACGAAATTTTCCATCAGCAGAGTGGAATTCTCTTGCCTCCCTCCTCCCATTGATCGCCACACAATTCTGCTCCTGGGGAGTTAAGGACCCTGAGGAATGACATGTAGCAGGAAGGGGGTGATCAGTGGAAATTGCCAACTTAGTCTGAACCCCACACAGTGGGCACCAATGTTCCCTCTAAGCTCTGAAGTCTGTGAGCAAAAATCCTACTTCATGAGCTGCTGGCATTCAAGTTGTGAGCGAGCGATTTGGCTACTGCATCAATGAGTCTGCTCTGGAGCCCTCCTTCCTGAGCGGAGGCAAAAATGTCTGAGCCGGAGGCTAAAAAACTGTGAGCCAGCTCACACTAACTCAGCTTAGAGGGAACACTGGTGGGCACCTCTTATAGTTTATGGCCAGATGCCAACATTAGATTTTTTTTTTTAATATAACAGGAAAACCTTAAGCTCTGGGTCAGTCTTGGTATCCAGCTGGCATCTCCTTCATGCGGAAATCATTTGCACTTGGAGTCCGATCCAGACACGAAACGCTCAGTGGCAAACCTTAGAGACAAACGGCATTATCAGCAGCTTTATGAGACGTGTTTGTTGCTGGGCTGCGCCACATCAGCTGAAGGGAGGATAGGCTGGAAATCGGATTTTGGGATGCTGCCTCATAAAACGCCACGGGTGTGCAGAGCCGGCCCGGCCCTCTGTGACGTTAGCTCTTTTCTTTTCTTTTTTTTGTGGTCAGGTTTCTGCGTGTATGGCCCCCGTTCCCGCATTCTGTTTTAGTAAAGTAAAGGTAAAGGTTCCCTTGCTCGAAAGCCAGTCGAATCCGACTCTAGGCTTGCGGCGCTCATCTCCGTTTCAAAGCCGAAGAGCCAGCGCTGTCCGAAGACGTTTCCGTGGTCATGTGGCCGGCATGACTAAACACCAAGGCGCACGGAACGCTGTTACCTTCCCACCGAAGTGGTACCTATTTATCCACTTGCCATTTCTTGCTTTCGAACGGCTAGGTTGGCAGGAGCTGGAACTAGAGATGGGAGCTCACTCCGTCATGCGGCAACTCGGGTCTTGAACTGCTGAACTACTGACCTTCCACAGCCTGCAGTTCAGCGTCTTAACCACTTGAGCCACCGCAGCTCCACTCTGTTTTAGTACAGTTCCGCAAAAGCACTCCCAATTTAGGTGTTTGGATAATGTGTTTCTCCTCTGGGTTGTGTTTTAGTACAGTTCCGCAAAAGCACTCCCAATTTAGGTGTTTGGATAATGTGTTTCTCCTCTGGGTTGTAGGGTTCTGAAAGGGCAAAGGGGATGGAGCACATAGTCCTGCTCCCACAGGCTGACTCTTGTCCAGGGCCACCCGTTAAGAAGCAAAAAATACAATTTAAAAAAAAAAAAACAGGGGCCTTTCAGCTGTCATTCTGTGCCCATACTCCAGATATCGACATCTAAGGAAGGGACACCATTTTCAAAGTAGAGAAGCAACCTCAACGTATCCGTTTGTCCCAACAGGGAGAAACTCCCCCGGTTACTTAGCAGTGTGGTTGATCTGAGGATCAGTGTATGTCACTATTAAATCTATACCTTTTCTGGTCCCCCGCCCCGAGGTTTGAGGATGCTCTAAATAAACTGACGTTCTGCTTTTGTGCTGTGTATAGTGTCTTTTTTGCAGCAGTATAAAACGTTCTGCCACTGGTGTCCTCATTGCTGGAATAACCCACCTCTTTCATATCACCTTTTACCTAGGAGCCGCTCGGCAGACTCATTGATGTAGGTTTTCTTTTCCGCATGTGGCAGCCGAGACCAAGTTGTTGGTTTCATTTGCATGATGCAACTTCACCTTTATCCCCCCCTCG
>NW_015169199.1:379278-396266 GCF_001447785.1 Gekko japonicus
CCCCCCCCCCCCCCCCCCCCCCGTTGCCCTGGGACTCACGCAGACTCTGCTTGGTGCATGCCGACCTGCTTCTTCTAACAGCCGGTATGCTGGGATGTGATCGAAGCATTAGATGCATGGATGAGAAATCGAGATCAGGGACGTGTGATGCTCGGAGCAAATGGTCGCCATTGCAGTGAGGAAGGGGCAGCCTGTGCCAAGTCTTTCGAGTTGGCATCTTTTCTGGCACGACTATTGCGTGAAGCCTTTTTTCTGCAGCTTGGCTACTTAGTGAGTGCACAAGGACAACGATGATCCCAGGTAGTGGGAGCGATGCCGGTAACAGCCCCGACCCACATCCGAACCCGCAGTTTTACTCCAGGCTGCATCACTTGGCCAAATTCACCCCACTCTCCAGGTTTCTTTTGCGTAGTCCAAGACCCTTCTAGCAACTCTCTATAAGCACTGACATTTTAACTGACGATGGGGTGGAGGGAACAACACATGTAAGTTACTCGAGGAACAGGCCCGATTTCTTTGATTGCATTACTCTGCCAAGCATGGCATATGATGGCGGTACTGTCTGAATAATAATAATACTAATGCTAATGAGGACGATAATGGCAGCAATTTGTGAGTAAGATCTTTCTGCCAAGTTTCCAGGAATCTGAATCCATGCAGTCAGTTGCTGGAGATGAGAGGAGAGGCTGTCTGGGAACCAAAAGAGAGTGCAGGAAGACCGCATTAATTCCTGGGAAAATCAGAGAGGCAGTGTGAGTCTTGGGGCAAGAGGTGAAGGATGAGGCGGCCTCTGTGCCCTTCTTGTTGGACCTCCAGAGGAGCTGGTTGGCCAGTGTTTGAGACAGGATGCTGGATGAGACGGACCGCTGGCCTGATCCAGCAGGGCTCTTCTGATGTTCTTAGTGTTCAGAATCTGGTCCTTTGAGAACAATATTGAGCCTTAGGGAAGTGGATACTTGTGACCTGCTACCCGTATGAGCTAGTGCTCACAGAGTCACATGATCTTCGTGGGCTCTGTGCATCACACCTCTGGGATATAGTGCGCCTGCGCCAACCTCGATCAGTTCCTCTTGAAAGTGAAAGGGATTTTCTTGCCCGCTCCAAAGTAACGCGCCGGCCCCACTGCGCATGACCAAGGGAGGGGCATGACAATCCTGCCAGTTCTCTTTTGACCGCCATGCTGGTAGGATCTTCTCCGCTTCGGTCAGTAAAAAATTGGGGCTTTTAGGCCTATTCCCTGATTTTTCTTTGAAGTTTCTTTGTTTTCTTCTTTATTTTTACTAAGAGAAAGGACTTTGTTTCTACAAATTTATTTCTTTTTGGACTCTGTCGTGTATGTCCCCCCCCCCCGGCCTATGGCCAAGAGGTGGGGTTTCTTTAAACGGTGCCTTAAGTGCGGCAGCCCCCCAGACGGACACTCGCTTTGTCTTTTGTGCCTCGGGGAATCTCACTGAGTGAACTCTTGTGCTCCTTGCGTGAAGTTTTCAAAGCGGACTAGGAAGAATAGAGCTGCTAGACTTTGTGTTGCACTTTTGGAGTTAGCACTTTCACCGATGTCATCACAGGACACTTCTGTGCATGCGTCAGTGTCGACTGACACCTCGGCATCAACGGCCGCGCTGTCCCCGATATCGACTCATGTAGATGTCGACCATCTGATACTGAAACACTCGGCCCAGACATCTCAGTCCTTAGCCCATACTCCCTCCAAAAATGCAGGGAAGGCAAGGACGGTCGGCCAGTCAAGCTTAAAAAGCATAAGAACCCCCCCCCCGAGCAATCTCCGCTGACCCCTTGGAGGGCCACGGAATCGAATCTTTCGGGGGCTGCTTCACTTGACTCTCAGTGCCGACTGCAGCCACATGGTGTACGTCGGTCACCTTCGCTGCGTCCTATCCAGCTCACGGACTCTGAGCATGATATGGACTTGACACAGATCTCCCGTTCTTCCAGTGTCACAAGTCTGCACTCAGACCGCGGAGCCGATCCGTCTGTCTGTCCTTCACAGCTCTGTCCTGATGATCAAGACTGACCATTGGCACCAATCCATTTGCCACCACCGCCCTCCTGGGACCAACGGCAGTGGCAATACGTGTATGGAGCCTATCCATTTACAGGTAGTATGTCTGTACTTAGATTACTGTATCTTTATTTATATGCCAATAAAAGGCTTTGGATTGGATTGGTAGTATGTCGTGGTTCCCACCCCAACCAATGGAGTGGGACCATCAGTCCACCTCTTCACACATCTCCCAATATTGAGATCCTCCATTGACGGGGGAGTTCGCGAGGCCCCATCTGTCGAGACCGACGGGCAAACCTCCCGAGCCATCGCACCCGACAGTTCCAAAGTTTAAAGAACCACTGAACTCAATTCCATCAATACCGAAGCAACCAATGTCATTTTCCGAGCCGTCTAAGCACTCCTCCTCTTCAGACACCTCCTCCCAATCAGGGGACCCTCGCTGCCTCAACAACTGGGCGATGATCTTCCAATCTCCCCTTCGGAAGACTTGAAATCCTATGGAGATTTCATTAAGCGGATGGCTAATACGCTCACTCTGTCTATGGTACAGCCCCCTCCTGCTGTGACAGACTCAGTGTTCAATATCGTCCAGATGGACACTTCTACACCGATTGCCTTACCAATGACTTCAGTCCTCCTTCAGGCGGCTAAAGTCCCATGGTCTCACCTGGCATCTACACCCGTCTCAAGCCAGAGGGTAGATCATATGTATAAAGTGCAGGAGCAGGGTGCTGAATTTCTGTTTACCCACACTAAACCTAATTCTGTGATAGTCACTTCTTCCTCCAAGGGCAGACACAGTCATTCCACCCCCTCTGAGAAAGAAGGAAGAAAACGTGATTTGTTTGGAAGGAAATTTAATTTTGTGGGAGCTCTTGGCATCAAGACCTCAAACTATACAGCATGTATGGGGAGATACTTTCAGATCTCCAGGGCCGGATGGCTTGCATCCCAGGGTGCTAAAAGAAATTGCAGATGTTATTTCAAAGCCTCTGGCTCTAATCTTTGAGATGTCCTGGAGTACTGGTGCTGTGGCGAAAGACTGGAGAAGAGCTAATGTTGTCCCGATCTTCAAGAAGGGAAAAAAGACGGAGCCGGGAAATTACAGGCCTGTCAGCTTGACATCAATACCTGGGAAAATTCTAGAGCAGATTATTAAATGCTCTGTCTGTGAGCACCTTGAACGGAATGAGTTAATTGGTAGTAGTCAGAAGGGATGTAGTCAGAACCAAATGCACCCCCGAAAATGGCCCATTCGGACCCCTTTCTGGCTGCTGCAGGCCAATTCAGATTCTCTGATCTGAATCGGCTTGCTGCTGAATTGTCATGGTCTCGCAGATCCTTTGTTAAGTCGTCCCCGGAAACACAGTGGCAATGCTCACCCACTGTGACTTCCCGCCCTTATGGGCACAAACCAAAATTCTCATTCGTCTCTCAGCATAAGGCTAAGACTCCGAAAGCTTCCAAGCAGAGCTTTTGACTCTTGTCGTCCCACCCCTACCTGCCTGTCTCCCTACTTGGCTGCTTGGCAGTGAATAACATCAGACCGGTGGGTACTTTCCGGCATCGAAAAGGGGTACCTCATAGAATTTATCCAGGTACCCGAGGCCCCCAACTTCATAAGTACTCCACCATCCAGTACACTCATGGAAGAAATCCAGAACCTTCTTCAAAAGGACACTATCGAACCAGTCCCAACTGCACAACGTCAACACGGGTTCTACTCCCATTATTTTACGGTCCCCCCAAAAGACGGAGAACTCCGACCTATTATGGACCTCAGAGGACTCAACCAGTTTATCTCCTATCGGAAATTCCGAATGACATTACAAAGCATTCTCCCCCTTCTCAGCGAAGGTGTCTGGATGGTAACCCTGGACTTGCAAGACGCATATTTTCATATAACTATCAACCCATCTCACAGGAAGTTTTTTCGTTTTGCAGTCGTGGAAGGCCATTTTCAGTACAAGGCCTTTCCTTTTGGACTCTCAACAGCACCCAGAGTCTTTACAAAAATTATGATTGTCATCGCGGCATACCTCTGCCTCCAGAGTGTACAGATCTTTTCGTACATAGATGATGTAGTGAAGGCTGGGACCTTGGATCTGGTCCTGGATATCGCTAGGCTCTCCGGCACGGGGGATGATGAGCAATGTCGTATGAGATCAGGAAGTGCGCCATCTAATGTTGTTGTTTACATGCTTTTTAGTAGAAACTGTTAATTTATGTTTTAAAGTATTTGTCTATGATATTTATAGAGTTTTAATGTTTTTGTATGTCATTAGGTACATCGTACCGCAGTGTTAGCCGAGAGACTCTGCTCAACCATATCAATTTAACACTGGTCATCTTAGATGTGTTGGACCTGAGGGCGAACCTGAAAAAGTCAATGCTCCTTCCTTCATTGAGAGTATCGGAGCAATTTTGGATTTGATTGTCTGCCGAGCCTTTCTCCCTCCCAAAAGGGCAGGAGACGTTATTGCTCTCATCAACCTGATAAAAACACAGGGAGATGCATCAGCAAAGCAGATTCAACTGATCTTGGGTCTGATGGCCTCCACCACAGTGGTATCTTCGCCAGACAACAGATGAGACCACTTCAGCTGTGGTTCCTCAAACGTTTCCATCCACAGTGGCAGCCCCAATCTCAATGGTTCATGTTAACTGTGCAAGTGCTGAATTCCCTACAGTGGTGGGAAACTCCAGACAACCTTCTTCAGGGAGCCCCATTTCTTGCACACAGACCTGAAATGACCCTAACCACATATACATCCCTGTGGGGATGGGGGGCTCACCTCCAAGGTGTGTGTGTGTGGGTGCCAAATGGGAACCGCATGTGGCCCACAGACACATCAACTTCCTGGAAGTGCTCGCCATCCAGTATGCCCTAAGGTCCTTTCGCCACCTCATGGCTCATCGCACGATGGCTATCCTGACAGACAACACCACTGTACTGTTACCTGAACAGGCAAGGTGGGACAGTGTCCAGGGGACTCTGTAGACTGGCCTGGGAGATTTGGACCAAGTGTCAATCCAGGGATGTGTTCATCATTGCTGCTCACCTGCCAGGTTTGCTCAGTGTGCATGCTGACTTTCTGAGCAGAGGAGGTGCATCCCTCCATGAAGGGGAGCTCTACTGGGCTTACCTCCAACCAATTTTCCACAGATGGGGTCACCCAGAATTTGATGCGTTTGCGACGTGTCAGAATGCGAAGTGTCATCTGTTCTGTACCAGCGTGGGACAGGACCCTATGTCTCTGGGGAAAGCCTTTTATTCCCATGGTCCCACAGGCACATGTACCTGTTCCCTCCAATTCTTCTACTAACCAGAGTGCTGAGCAAGATCATGAAGGAAGAACCTCAATGCATCCTCGTGGCGCCATGGTGGCCACGTCAGCACTGGTTCCCGACTCTGCTCCACATGTCCCGGGGCACATACATGCATACATCTCCCCCCGGCACCAGATCTCCTCCTGGCTCAGGAGGGCCGAGTGCTTCACCACGATGTACCACACCTCAAACTCACAGCATGGAGAATCCCTTAGCACACCTCAGAAACAGGATAGACCTTGTTCTGTTGAACTATCGGAAGCCAGCTACACATGCTTCCTATGAAGGGAAGTGGAAGAAATTCCTGTTGTACCTTGAGTCATTGGGTTTACCACCACCCCCTACAGACCTGAGGATAGTTTTTGGATTCTTGTTGACCCGCCTGGACTTGGGTCTTAGTTGCTCTTCTTTAAGGGTCTACTTAGCCGCCATTTCTGCTTATCATCCTGCGGTGGGCGGCTATTCCGTTTTTTCTCACCTGTAAACCAAGCAGTTTCTGAAGCAGTTTCTTCCCTCCGGCTCATGGGCCGACTCCCTCCTGGGACTTACCTCTAGTATTGTCCAGATTAATGGGCAAACGGTTTGAGCCCATGGCCACGTCTAGTCTGCAGCTTCTCTCGTGGAAGACTGCCTTCCTAGTAGCCATTACCTCAGCAAGACGAGGGAGCGAATTGTCTGCACTCCGTCGCGATTCTCCATATTTGGTTTTTCACCATGATGGTGTCACCTTGGCCCCGGACGTCTCTTTCCTGTCCAAGGTTGTTTCCGAGTTCCATTTGCGAGCAGACATTGCTCTCCTGATGTTTTTCCCGTCACCTATGAACGCCGAGGAACGCCGTCTTCATGCTCTAGATGTCAAGACTTCTGCCTAGACTTCTACCTAGATAGGACAAGGTCATTCTGTCAGTCACCAGCCTTGTTCGTCTCCTGTAGCACACCTGTGCAGGGGAAGAAGCTTTCTTCACAACATCTGTCCAAGTGGATTGTGGAAACCATCAAACTGTGCTACTTACTGGCCAAACGGCCACTTCCGGGCCCACTCCGAGCACATTCCACCTGGGCAGTAGCCACGCCCACAGCCTTCCTGAGAGGGTTGTCGCTCACTGACATCTGTCAAGCAGCAACCTGGGCTACCCCCCACACGTCCGTGAAGCATTATGCCCTGGATGAGCGTCTTCATCAATGTTCTGTGGTGGGACGAGCAGTGTTGCAGGCAGTGCAAGTCTAGGACCTTCAGCTCCTTCCTCCAGGTAGGCCTGTTTTTGCTTGCTAATCTCCCAGAGGTGTGATGCACAGAGACCACGAAGAAGATAAACAGGTTGCTTACCTGTAACTGATGATCTTTGAGTAGGCATCTGTGCATTCACAATCCCGTCCTCCTTCCTCTCTGCTTTCGGTCCGCTCCTTTTTTATTACTCTGAGACTGATGGCAGCAGTCAGAAGGAACTGGCGGGATTGTCGTGCCCCTCCCTTATTCATGCGCAGTGGGGCTGGCGCGTGTCTGGGGAACGGGCAAAAATCCCTTTCGCTTTCAAGAGGAACCGATCGGGGTCAGCGCAGGCGCACTATATCCCAGAGGTGTGAATGCACAGATGACCACTCAAAGATCATCAGTTACAGGTAAGCAACCTGTTTTTTTCTTTCCTTCAGTGCCAGAGTTGCCAACATTTGCCTGCAGCAAGCAACTCAACACACGGAACTTAGAAAGCAAGAGTTTTCTCATCGCTCAACTACAATTCTAGGAAAGACTTCACTCACTCAGTTTCTATGCACCAAGCTCGCTGATAAATACACAGGATCATGGCTTGTCGATCTACAAATCATAGAATCATAGAGTTGGAGGGGACCTCCAGGGTCATGTAGTCCAACCCCCTGCACAATGCAGGAAATTCACAAAGACCTCCCCCTCCACACCCCCAGTGACCCCTGCTCCATGCCCAGAAGAACAACACGACCCAGTTCTTGGGAGTAGTAAAGAAGGCAGTTTAAGTGTCAGCCTTCACCTTGCCAACTCCCTTAATGCTGCGGCCCAGGGTATACCTGCCTTCTCCTGGACTCTGTCCAAATGCTGAAATCTCCTAGGCTGGGCCAAATATCAGCTCACCAGGGGATAGATCTGTGCAAGCAGCTAATTGGCAGTGGCCAGTCTGAGAAATAAGCAGACATGTTCTGGTTTCATTTTATGTTATTTTATTTGAGGGGGGGGGAGAGAGAGAGAGACTCACTTCCACCACCACCCCTTTCTGTTGCATCTGTGTGGTAGCGTTTCATAGCACCAGTGCTCCCTCTATGCTGTGGAATCTCGTGAGCAAAAATGCTGCTTTGTGAGCTTCTGGCATTAAAGTTGTGAGCGAGCCATTTGGCTATTGTGCAAATTAGTTTGCTCCGGAGCTGTCCTTCCTGAGCGGAGATTTTAAAAAGTGCGAGCCGGAGGCTAAAAAAAAAAACTGAGCTAGCTCACACTAACTCAGCTTAGAGGGAACACTGGACAACACACTAATATTTTTTTAGTCAATTTTTTTTATTTAGGATATAAACATTCATAATCAACATTAAATTGTTTACATTCGTCCCTTTCATACCCTACCCACCTCCCTTTTCCCCTTCCCTAATATATGGCTTCCCACAGTGCTTCGACCTCCTGCCCATCTCTTTATTAATTTTTACAACAACGATTTTCTTTTTTGTAATTCACTAGGTAACTCTTATTTCACTATAGTAATTAATTTTTAACTTATCCTATCTCCCAAGCATTCTATGACTAATAATTATTAAAACTAAACAAATTGTCTTTTACTTCCCAATACTTTTTAAAGTATTATTTTAGATCCTTCCAGTCATTATAGAAATCTTCTGCTTCCATATTATTCAACTTTCTTGTCAGTTTGTCCATTTCAACTGAAAATAATAATTTTTTAAATCCAATCTTCAATCTTCGGGACTTCTTGCTGTTTCCAATTCTGAGCATACGTCATTCTTGACAACACACTAATATTATGGCATCCAGACCTGAAGTTAAAGGTCAAGTTACTGGCATTCACAAGAAATCAGGTTTCGAAATTAAATTAAATCGTGCCGTCTGCTTCATTTGCCGGCTGCAAATACCTGAACGGGGACATGCAGCCCAATCAGTCATGTCCCAGCACTGAGCTGGGTCTGGACTCTGGCTGATCAGCTGAAGATGAGGAGCCAGAAGTACAGCCAGAGGGAAGAGAGCGGGGAACTCTGGGAGACCCCTACATGGTAAGTGCCCCGGCCCACCTCTCCCAGAGGCTGCCCCAGAGGAGCCTGCAGTTGGGGCTCCACCACCAGGACTTCCCTCTGTCCCCCCCCCACCCCCAGATCCTGGGGCAACTAAGCACCAGCCCAGGATCTGGCCCACAGTCCCATCTCCACCCAGCCGGAGCAGCGGAGGCCGTGGCCCATGCTGAGACAGCCCAGTGGAGATGCAGCGCCAGGCTTGTGGTTTATCCCCCACCTCCCGGGGCAGATCATGATGGAGGTAACCCTTTGGCAGGATTCCGGCCCCAGTTAGGCCTGGACAAGACGAGGCCCAGGTGCTGCTTTCGGAGCAGGTGGAGTGGCTGTCCTCTCGGCCTGCTCAGGCCTTGGCCTGGGAAGGGGAAGCCTGCTGGATCAACTGGTCTCCCAGGTATCAGCCTAGTGTTATCCGCTCTCTGAGCACGGCTGTCCCCAGGACCAAGGATCTGGTACCACTCAAGAAGAAGTAGAAGAAGAAGAGTTGGATGTATACCCCGCCCTGCAGAGTCTCAGAGCGGCTTACAAACCCCTTTCCCTCCCCCTCCCCACAACAGACACCCCGTGAGGTAGGTGAGGCTGAGAGCGCTCTTGACAGAAACTGCGCTTGAGAGAACAGCTCTGAGAGGACTGTGATTGACCCAAGGTCACCCAGCTGGCTGCACGTGGAGGCGTAGGGAATCAAACCCGGTTCTCCAGATTAGAGTCCACCACTCTTAGCAACCACACCGAACTGGCAAACTACAGGACACAATCCTAAACATAGTTACTGGAAAATAAGCAGAACAAAATTTGAGTCCGGTGGCACTTTTAAGACATGCATGCACATGCACACGAATGCTTAGACCCGGAATAAAACTTTGTTGGTCTTAAAGGTGCCCACTGGACTCAAACTTTGTTGTGCTGCTTCAGACCAACACGACTACCCACCTGACAAATAAACTTTATTCATCTCAGTGTAGGAGCTGCGGTGGCTCAAGTGGTTGAGACGCTGAACTGCAGGCTGTGGAAGGTCGGTAGTCCAGCAGTTTGAGACCCGGGTTGCCGCATGACGGAGTGAGCTCCCGTCTCTAGTTCCAGCTCCTGCCAACCTAGCAGTTCGAAAGCAAGAAATTGCAAGTAGATAAATAGGAACCACTTCGGTGGGAAGGGAACAGCGTTCCGTGCGCCTTGGTGTTTAGGCATGCCGGCCACATGACCACGGAAACGTCTTCGGACAGCGCTGGCTTTTCGGCTTGGAAACGGAGATGAGCACCGCAACCCTAGAGTCGGATTCGACTGGCTTTCGAGCAAGGGAACCTTTACCTTTTTACCTTTTACATCTCAGTGTGACTTATTTCCAAGTATGGACGCTTTGAATGGTACTCTCAGTTAACAAAGAAAACAAAACAAAATGCAGTGTATGGAATTTTAAATGAAGAGCTAAGTCTCTCAGTCACCCAGTCACCCTCCAGAACACTGCATTAATGTTCTGTTCTGAAAGGTGTTAGTGGAAGTTCATCCTAAAAAGCAAGGGGGAGATGTGAAATTTAGCAACATTTTAGCAAGGCAATTTCTTTTTGATTGACTGCTGAATTACCCAGCTGTCCTCACCTGAAGTCCATTTTTGACCTCCATTTGGTAGCAAAGACCAGTCCCACGGCTTTTGCGTCTGATCTCTAGTTGTCGCAGTGTAATAACCTGCCTGTTTTCATTTTGGCACTGATTGCTGCCCCGTCGAAACGTGTGTTAAATGGGGAAGGGGGGAAAGTGCATGTTCTTGACTCCCGAAAGAGCTCTGAACGATGCAAGCCGTTTATTGCTACCTTGAGCATGAAAATGAACATTATGCAAATAAGTAAAGTTGCAAGGAAAAACATGTAAGGATGCTTTTTTTTCTTTCTGTTTTTTGGTCTTTTATAAAGGTTAGTAGGAACATTTGCTTGTGTTTCTTTGTTTAAGCATTTATAAGTGCCAAGATACAACCCTAAAAAAAAAGAAAATCTAAAATACGACTCGATGAGGACAAAATACAAAAAGGAAGAAAGAAAAGAGATTCAACGAGATAAAAATCTAGGCAAAAACAAAAGCGAGAAAAATGTATCTGCAGCTGATAGAGAACATTGTCTAGCCATATAGAAATGCCTCCTGGAGTGCCCAGAGGAAGGGGGAGTCCTTGTGTCTGTTGTTTGGAGTAAGTCGGTGGGGTTACCAACCTCCAAGTGGGGCCTGTCGACCTCCCGGAATTAGAACCTCACCGAGGTTCCTCCCCACCCCATATCCACCGTCTCCAGACTCCACCCTGCCAAACCTCCAGGAATTCCCCAACCCTGAGCTGTCAACCCAAAGGAAGACTGGGATAAAAATGTAAAGACTGATAGATCTGACTAGGAAGGAGAAAACTTGGTCCCTGCAGCCATCTGGAAATTGGGTAGCAATGTGGGACCCAGGAGTACCTCTGGGTTTGTTCCTCAGCTTTGTTTTACTCTCATTAAAAACAACTCAAACAGCTTAAGGTATAAATTGTTATGATTTAAGAGTAAGTAACCGTAATATTGGAGCTGCGGTGGCTCAAGTGGTTAAGACGTTGAACTGGAAGGTCAGTAGTTCAGCAGTTCGAGACCCGAGTTGCCGCATGACGGAGTGAGCTCCCATCTCTAGCTCCAGCTCCTGCCAACCTAGCAGTTCGAAAGCAAGAAATTGCAAGTAGATAAATAGGTACCACTTCGGTGGGAAGGGAACAGCGTTCCATGCGCCTTGGTGTTTAGTCATGCCGGCCACATGACCACGGAAATGTCTTCGGACAGCGCTGGCTCTTTGGCTTTGAAACGGAGATGAGCACCACAACCCTAGAGTCGGATTCGACTGGCTTTCGAGCAAGGGAAACCTTTACCTTTAACTAAAATATTAGACTACTATCGAGTTTGTAATTGTATCTGTCTCTGTTGTCGAGAAACATGAAAGTTTCATTGATATTGCCTTGTCAGCTTCTTTTTTTCTCCTGCGCTTTCTCCTTTTTCCTGTACTTTTATTGTTTGTTTTAAAAATTCTACAATAAAATTTAATTTTAAAAACCAGCTCAGAATGACCCCCCCATTCCTCGTCTAGCTCCTAACCGTGTTCAGGGGCTGGACTCCTCCTCTGTGAGAGGGCAAGGACGAACAGTGCTGAGTTTGATCAGCATGCCAATGACATCTGCAGTCTCGGCAGATGAAGGATCCCTCCTGGCAGCAAGATGGAGGTTTCAAAAAGCTTCGTGGATAAGGTGAAACCTCTGGGGGTAGAGCTAGAAATGTCCAGCACTGCCATCTGCCGTTGACCTCCCCGGTCAGAGCGGAACCGTGGCCATGCTCGGTTTAACCCGGAAACGAGATGAGGGACATCGATACCAGCGGACGTCATTTCTGTTGACCTTTCTCTCTTCATTGAGTGTTACGTTTGAAGTTTTGCCTTCCTTGGTTATTTTATTTTAACCTACCAATATCTCTTCATTGTGGAGACCTGGCGACTAAATTTCTGCTGAAAGACTGTATTCTCCCTCCGCAGCACCATCGTTAAACGCGTGTGCACCTAGTGAGCAAAAAGGAAAACCTTTTTTTGCTCCCTCTTGTGGTCAATGCGATATTACACTGGTTTATATGCAGCATAAAATCCCACAGTTTAAATTGCAGGGAGAAATGCCAGACATAAAATTATGATAATATGAATGGACCACTAGAGGGAGCAAAACACATATATAAGTGAGGAAAAGGACAATGCGGAAAAGTCTTTGGTTGCTAATTGGGTGGTGCAGACAATTCTTATTAATGATTTAGCTACCGAAGCCTGGTAAATATGATCATTAACTTCCCTAGAAGGTTTGACGGTAGAGAGAGAGAGAATATCTGCTGGGAGGGGTAGAGGAGGCAGAAAATAACTAGATTTATCTTAGCAAATGCTTTATGTTTTGCTGCAGTTGGTCACACTTTGGGACTTGCAGTTACAA
This sequence comes from Gekko japonicus, assembly GCF_001447785.1. Lineage (NCBI taxonomy): Eukaryota > Metazoa > Chordata > Lepidosauria > Squamata > Gekkonidae > Gekko > Gekko japonicus. The sequence continues at coordinate 391,857 of NW_015169199.1, forward strand.
AGTCACACTTCCACTTAAAAAAAAGATAAATATCAATAAAATTAATAAAATAATAAAATAAAAAATAATTGATATTAATATCAAGAGGATGACAATTACAACTCGTTTGCTTTACTGGTGATACTGTTATGTACTCCAAATTCTTTGTCGTCCAGAGATGTGTGTCCTGGCAGATAAGAGAGAGCTTTACGTATGCGCAAGAAGACGGATAATACCAAACAGCATGTGGAGCCAGACAATAACTGTCTTTCTTCCCCCTCCCACCAAATAATGTAGAGTTCTGATAAAGCACAACCCTGTATTTAATAACCAGTTTGGTTATAGCCAAGTTCTTAATGCAAGCCCTGAATCCTGTCTGGTGAGGAAAATAAACTGACTAGCAAGAAAGAGAAAAGAAAATGTTCATGTAGTTTGACAAAACCAGCCTTCAACACTCAGTCCATAAGAGATCACTAAGATTTACTGTTCAGTCATACGTCACTTACCTTTTCTACAAAACTCAATAGATGCTATGGATCTGTCTCTGCAATATAAAGGTAAAGGTTCCCTTGCTCGAAAGCCAGTCGAATCCGACTCTAGGGTTGCGGTGCTCATCTCCGTTTCAAAGCTGAAGAGCCAGCACCGTCCAAAGACGTTTCCGTGGTCATGTGGCCAGCATGACTAAACACCAAGGCGCACGGAACGCTGTTACCTTCCCACCGAAGTGGTACCTATTTATCTACTTGCAATTTCTTGCTTTCGAACTGCTAGGTTGGCAGGAGCTGGAACTAGAGACGGGAGCTCACTCCGTCATGCGGCACCCGGGTCTCGAACTGCTGAACTACCAACCGTCCACAGTCTGAAGTTCAATTAACACAATACAGCTTCGTAAAACACATAGATATAACAAATCACAATACAAAACAGAATAAAGTGCTGGTGGCGGTAACATCCCGGTGACCATGATAGGATGGTCCAAAGTATGGGGCCCCCCTCAGTGTCCCGCATGGCAGGCTGTTGGTGTGAGCCTAGAGGGCCTCGACAATTCAGTGGTTATTGCCATCAGCGGCTCCTAATCGAAGGCCTGGTGGAAGAGCTCCGTTCCCACCGAAGCGGTACCTATTTATCTACTTGCAATGTCTTGCTTTCGAACTGCTAGGTTGGCAGGAGCTGGAACTAGAGACGGGAGCTCACTCCATCATGCTGCACCCGGGTCTCGAACTGCTGAACTCCCGACCTTCCACAGCCTGCAGTTCAGTGTCTTAACCACTTGAGCCAACGCAGCTCCATTTTACCTCTGCAATATACCCAGGTATAAAGAGAGAGCCATCTCTCCTGCAGAACTAGTCGCCTTCTCCCAGAGACATTCGCTCTACTGTTTTAAAAGATTTTAAGGAAATCTGTTTGCTCATTGGTATCACCTGACATACTCATTAGTATCAGCAGAGAACAAGAATCTAGTTCTGCATTTCCATCTTGGGTTTCTTGTTACAGCAGCCTTAGGGCTCCTACAAATTGAGGAGGGTTTCCATGGTGCCTGCTATATAAAAGAAGGCGGCGAAAATTCTAGTCGGCATGTTCAAACTCCGGGGTGTGTCTAAAATAGCTCCTCAGAACCCCGGCCCCGAATCGGTCTCCTTGGACTTTAAAAATAGCTGGGTGAGGTGCATCTTATATGTCAGGAAAGGTGCCATGTGGGTGCCATGGTGCATGAGGACACCACGTTGGAGATCCCTGGTCCAAGACACCCGGGCATCCAGCCAACCACCCAATATGGGTGTCAGTGGTAAAGAAGACTGAATGGTTTAATAAGCCACAGCCTTTTTCCCCCTCCAAGACCACCACTACCGCCGCTACTCCTACTTCTCGTTTTCCATCTGCAAAGAGCCCTTGAAACTACATTTTCTTGTCCTAACAGCTTGTTGTCCAGCTTGTTGTATAGAGCATTTTGCCAGCCAAATTTAAAACTGAAGGCTTCCAGCCGGGTAGAAAAGAGGACTGGTTTGCTACTACTATAAATATTAATACAGTGTTCATGGAGAGCATTTAAGCCAGCATAATATAGAAGGCATTTGCACCTAGTTGAAGAAGACAAGACTGGCTTGCTCCTAATACAAACACTTGAAATGGAACCAGAAGATAATTTGTAGAAAATAAGAAGTTAAGCATTAGTTTGCTCCTAACACTGCGGTGGCTCAAGTGGTTAAGACGCTGAACTGCAGGCTGTGGAAGGTCGGGAGTTCAGCAGTTCGAGACCCGAGTGTGCCAATGACAGAGTGAGCTCCCGTCTCTAGTTCCAGCTCCTGCCAATCTAGCAGTTTGAAAGCAAGAAATTGCAAGTAGATAAATAGGTACCACTTCGGTGGGAAGGTGACAGCGTTCCGTGCGCCTTGGTGTTGAGTCATGCCGGCCACATGACCACGGAGATGAGCACCGCAACCCTAGAGTCGGACTCGACTGGCTTTCGAGCAAGGGAACCTTTACCTTTAACGCTGAGCTGTATCAAGAGGCTGACACCTTTCACTATAATAGGATACCTTCTGAGGAAGATGGGGACAAAATGAGCTTATATCTGGGTGCTCATTGAGAATGATGGACTTTGCCTTGCAATATTGTAAAGTTTTATTTATAATATAATATGATCCTTACTAAATGTCCTAGTCATTCATATCACAGTGTTTGCTTGTTTTTTGCATTTCCTGTGATCCCCTCTTGGTTTTTTCTTGCCCTAACACTGAGCAGATAACAGGGTCCAGTCGACCCCCTAAGAAGCGGGAAAAGCAGTTAATGCTTTGCTTTCCATCGCTTACAACTTCATGAGACGGACACACAGACAGAGGGAGAGAGAGAGAAAGAGAGATTCTATATAATTTCAGTGTCATACCCAGTGAAACACTGATTTTTTAAAAAACAGAGTTTGAGTCCAGTGGCACCTTTTAGAACAACGAAGTTTTATTTGAGGTATATGCTTTCGTGTGCAGGCACAGAAGATCATACCCAGAATAAAACTTTGTTGGTCTTAAAGGCGCCACTGGACTCCAACTTCGTTCTGCTGTTTCAGACCAACACGGCGACCCACCTGATTTTTTAAAGTATGTCATTACCTTGGGGTCTATTTCACACCCTCATTCACGTTCTGTATAGGGCTATACTCAAATTTATCTGGAGTAATTCTGTAATGTCATTGGAAAATCCCTGCAGTAAAATGGTTTGGGATTATATTTTACCTGCCGTCATCTTCTTTGTGAGAGCCAGTTTGGTGTAGTGGTTAAGCGCGCGGACTCTAATCTGGGAGAACCGGGTTTGATTCCCCACTCCTCCACTTGCACCTGGCTAGATGACCTTGGGCAAGCCGTAGTTCTGATAAGAGCTGTTCTTGAAAAAGAGCAGTTTCTGTCAAAGCTCTCTCAGCCCCACCAACCTCACAGGGTGTCTGTTGTGGGGAGGGGAAGGGAAAGGAGTTTGTAAGCCGCTCTGAGACTCCCTTGGGTAGTGAAGGGTGGGGTATAAATCCAATCTCCTCCTCCTCCTCTTCTTCTTCTTGGTTTATTTGTTTTTGGTTTCTCTTTGGGTCAGCTATAGATTTGTAGATTTTACAGGGACTATGAGAATAAAATAGGGACCCCATGTGGTCCATAAGTGTCTCAGTCTCATTTGTTGTTGTTGTTGTTCAGTCGCACAGTCGAGTCCAACTCTTCGCGACCCCATGGACCAGCTCCCGCCAGACCCTCCTGTCTTCCGCCGTCCTCTGAAGTTGGCTCAATTTCATGTTCGTTGCATCAATGACACTGTCTAACCATCTCATCCTTTGCCGTCCCCGTCTTCTTTGACCTTCAATCTTTCCCAGCATCAGGGTCTTCTCCTCCAGTGAGTGCTCCCTTCTCATTGGGTGGCCAAAGTATTTGAGCTTCAGTTTCATTATCTGGCCTTCCAGGGAATAGTCAGGGTTGATCTCTTTTAGGACTGACTGATTCGATCTCCTTGCAGTCCAAGGGACTCTCAAGAGTCTTCTCCAGCACCATAGTTCAAAAGCATCTATTCTTCGGTGCTCGGCCTTCCTTATAGTCCAACTCTCGCAGCCATACATGACTACTGGGAATACCATTGCTTTGACCATGCGGACTTTTGTTGTCTCATAGATTTCAACAAAGCCAATGAGAGGGATGTTCACATAGAGTGTTGGCATGTTGCAGTGGATCTTCTTCGTGGTCTCTGTGCATCACACCCTTGGGAATACTCTGCGCCTGCGCTGACCTTCTCGGTACCGATAGCTAGCAAAAGGGATTTTCGCGCCTCTCCCAGGTCACGCGCCGGCTCCACTGCGCATGACCAAGGAGGGGCACGCAGATCCCGCCAGTTCTCTTCTGACCGCCGCGCTGGTAGGACGCCTTCTGCCTCGGTCTGCTAAGTACCAAACTTTTTTGCTAAACT
>NW_015169199.1:396329-505026 GCF_001447785.1 Gekko japonicus
AGGGTGTGGTTTTGTGTTTTTCTCGTTTCCCCTCCGCTGGCCTATGGCCCCGCGGTGGGGTTGTTTCAAACGGTGCAAGACTTGCGGCCTTAAAATATCCCCCACCGACGGGCACTCACTTTGCCTCGTCTGTCTAGGGGAGTCGCACTGTGTGTCCAAGTGCGGACATTGCCGGAAGTTTTCGAACCAGACGAGAAAAAACAGGGCAGCTCGTCTACACTTGGCCCTGATGGAGAAGGCACTATCTCCACAGTCCTCTTCACCGTTGGACACGTCCGGGCACGCCTCGATGTCCACCTTGGCTGCGGACACTTGTCCTCCCGTTCCGGGATCATCGACGTCGACGGTCGCAATCGATGCTTCGGCACCGAAACGATCGACGCCGATAAAGGACCACCCCGTACCTTCCAAGATCCGGAAGCAGGGGTCATCCGTTGCCGTACCTTCCAAGATCCGGAAGCAGGGCAAAGACTCACAGCAGTCGAAGAAACCTAAAACGGACAAACCCAAAGTCCATAAGGTTTCGGCTAGTCAGGGTCGAGATCCCACGCAAGAACCTCACCCGATCGGTTCGGATCTCGACATCGACCTTACTCAACAGACAAATCAGTCGCAATCTGATATGTCGAGCCATCAATCCTCTCATGCCTCCCCAGAACGTGGAGTCGAGGATCGGCACCGACCAACTTCTCCTCCCCTGACTTGGGATGAGAGGCAATGGCATTATTTGTACGGGAATCGATACCCATACCCTTGGGCACTCCCGATACCACCCCCACCTGAATGGGATCGTCAGTCGGTGTCATCCCGCATTTCGCGCTTTCAAGATCGACCATCGGTATCGAAGCAGTCGATACCGACGCATCCACCAGACCCGGTTGTGCCCCCGATTAACACACCGGCACCGTCTCAACCTGAATTACTCGAATCATCTCCAGAACCATCCAATGTATCCTCCGATTCAGATGGCTTTTCTGAACATATCGAGGATGTAGATGCACAGCCCACCTCGCAAGATGTGGAAGCGGATTTACCTATTTCTCCATCAGAGGATGTTAAGTCTTATGGAGATTTTATTCAACGCATGGCATTAGATCTATCTATGACTCCTACTCTCGTTGCCAGTTTTGTGGATGATAACGTTTTTGACATTATGCACTCTAACACTTCGCCCTCCGTGGCTCTACCAATGACAAAAGTTCTCTTGCAAACTACCAAGGACTTTTGGACTCGTCCAGCCTCCATTAATGTCTCTAATAAGCGTCTGGATCACATGTACAAGGTCCAGGAATCAGGGGCTGAGTTTTTATACACACACCCAAAGCCCAATTCTTTGGTCGTCTCCTCATCCACAAAAGGAAAAGCGAGTCACTCTACTCCCTCAGAAAAAGAAGGGAAAAAGTTGGATTCGGTTGGTAGAAAATTCTACACTGTCGGTGCAATGGGCATTAAAACGGCGAACTATGCCGCCTGCATGGGCCGTTATCAATTCAATTTATGGAAGCGTTTGAATGATTTCCTCCCGCACGTGCCCAAAGAGTGCCAACCTCAGATTAAAAGGATTCAGAATGAAGGGATGGTCTTGGCTAGACACCAAATTAGTGCTGCCAAGCATTCCCTGGAATCCGCTAGTAAGACTCTAGCAACCTCTGTAGCGTTACGCAGACATGCCTGGCTCCGCTCTTCATCATTGCCATATGACACCAGATCCTCGGTGGAAGACCTTCCCTTTGAAGGTTCTGGATTGTTTAGCTCCACCACTGACACGGTTCTGCAGGAAATGGATAAGAGTATCAAGACGTCCAAGAGTTTGGGGATCTCCCCCACGACCAAATACTCGAAATCCAAGCAGTGGCCTAGGCAACCTTGGTCGACCAGGCAACCGTACAACAAATCACCTACGGATCAATGGCAAAGACCTCCCTCCTCTCAGTCACGGTCTTTTCCCCCGAAAAATAAGGGACAATCGTCCGGTGCCTATAAGTCGAAATTCCCTAAGAATCCCAAACAGGGACTTTGACTTCAACCTTACTGCTCAGACTCGCCTTGCACCCTTCCTGCACGCATGGCTCGCCATTTCTACGGACAAATGGGTGCACTCTATAATAAGAGATGGCTATCTCATAGAGTTTTCTCTGACTCCCAGAATCTCCCGTTTCATCAGAACCCCGGCGTCTCCTGCCCTGCTACAGGAGGTACAATCGCTGACACAAAAAAACGCTATAGAGAAAGTCCCGATGGCGGATTGTTGCCGCGGGATTTATTCCAAATATTTCACAGTCCCCAAGAAGGACGGAGGACTTCGTCCAATCATGGACCTCCGTTTTCTCAATCGGTTCATCATTTACAGAAAGTTTCGCATGACCACGTTGCAAAGCATTTTACCACTCCTGTCTCCAGGGACTTGGATGGTCACTTTAGATCTCAAAGACGCTTATTTTCACGTCTCCATCCATCCTCGTCACAGAAAGTTCCTCAGATTCGCAGTCGGGGAGGACCATTACCAATTCAAAGCCCTTCCATTCGGGCTCTCTACCGCCCCCAGGGTTTTTACGAAGGTAATGGTGGTTGTCGTCGCTCATCTTCGCCTTCAGGGCATTCAGATCTTTCCGTATATAGACGACTGGTTGATGGTGGCAGATTCAAGAGAATGTCTCCTTCAGCACATCACCATCACATTGTCGGTCCTATCCTCCCTTGGAATTCTGGTGAATTTACAGAAATCCATGCTGCAACCTGCAACTCGCGTGCAGTTCATAGGAGCTGTCATAGACTCCCTAGCCACTCGGGCGTACCTTCCTCGCCAACGGGCAGATACCATTCGTCTGGAAATTCAACGTTTGTTCCAGTCCAACGTGACATCAGCGGTCCACATTCAGCGGACCTTGGGTCTCATGGCAGCCACCACTTCCGTGATCGAATATGCACGCCTTCGCATGCGCCCGTTGCAGCTGTGGTTTCTAAAGAAATTTCGCCCTTCCATCCATCCTCCGAGCCTTCAACTGGTAGTGCCTCCGCAGGTCCTCGTCTCCCTGCAGTGGTGGCTCGTGGACACCAATCTGTTGGCGGGTGCACCGTTCCAACCGATCGTTCCCGTAATGTCCATCACCACAGATGCCTCCCTGTGGGGTTGGGGTGCTCATACAGACGACACTTGTGTGGGTGCTCCATGGCAACCCCTTTGGAAGAGTCATCATATCAACTATCTGGAACTGCTGGCCGTAAATACACTTCCCGCAGGAGTTGGATCTCCTCCAAGCTCAGGAAGGCCAGGTCCTTCACTACGATCCTCTGAGTCTCAAGTTGACTCTATGGGAAATACGCTTTCAGTGATGGATGACCGTATCAATGAGGTCCTGTTGAATTGTCGTAAACTGTCTACTAGGACGTCTTACGCAAAGAAGTGGGATTTATTCCTACAGTACTTGAGTTCTTCCAATTTACCTCCTCCGCCAGTGGATTTGAGGTCTATTTTTGCGTTTATTTTGTCCAGAATGGACTTGGGACTCAGTTTTTCTTCAGTTAAGGTGTATTTAGCTGCGGTGTCAGCTTTTCATCCATCTATTGATGGGTTTTCAGTTTTCTCGCATCCTCAGACGAAACAGTTTTGTAAAGGTCTTATTCGCCTGTACCCTCCCCGTCGTTCTCCGACTCCGGCCTGGGATTTGGCTTTAGTTTTGCGGTTTTTGATGGGAAAACCCTTCGAACCACTGGCCACTTGCTCTCTAAAGTTGTTATCGCTCAAGACTGCGTTTCTGGTGGCCATTACTTCTGCTCGTCGAGTCAGTGAGTTGTCCGCTTTAAGGTGTGATCCACCATACTTGATTTTTTCCCCTCATGGGGTGTCGTTGTCTTTGGACATCTCCTTCTTACCGAAAGTCGTTTCGGAGTTTCATCTACGTTCAGATATAGTTTTGCCGTCATTTTTCCCGTCTCCTGCCAATGAAGAGGAACGGAAATTGCACTCTCTGGATGTTAAGAGGGCGTTGCTGTTCTATTTGGGCAGGACCAAGTCTTTTCGTCAGTCTCCAGCCTTGTTTGTTGCTCACAGTATGCCCTCCCTAGGGAAGAAGATCTCTTCCCAGACGCTGTCCAGGTGGATTGTGGAAGTAATCAAGCTATGTTACGCTTTGGCTAAGAGACCTCTTCCAGGTCAACTTCGCGCCCACTCTACAAGGGCGGTGGCGGCTTCCACAGCTTTCCTGAGAGGGATGCCATTGGAGGACATCTGCAACGCTGCGACTTGGGCTACTCCGCTCACCTTCGTGAAGCATTATGCCCTTGATGTCCGGTCTACTCGTCGTGTGGCGTTGGGTCGGTCTATCTTGCAGACGGCGCAGGTGTAGGGCCTCGGCCCCTCCTCCAGGTAAGAGTTATTGCTTGCTATTCTCCCAAGGGTGTGATGCACAGAGACCACGAAGAAGATAGACAGGTTGCTTACCTGTAACTGGTGATCTTCGAGTGGTCATCTGTGCATTCACACCACCCGCCCTCCTTCCCCTCTGCTCTCGGCCCTTCATCTTGTTTCTTTGAAGGCTGTTGGGCGGCGGTCAGAAGGAACTGGCGGGATCTGCGTGCCCCTCCTTGGTCATGCGCAGTGGAGCCGGCGCGTGACCTGGGAGAGGCGCGAAAATCCCTTTTGCTAGCTATCGGTACCGAGAAGTTCAGCGCAGGCGCAGAGTATTCCCAAGGGTGTGAATGCACAGATGACCACTCGAAGATCACCAGTTACAGGTAAGCAACCTGTCTTTATTGTCATTCCAGGATCTGGGAAAATCAGTTTTGAATCTCCAAACACCCAGAACACAATCCACATGATAACTTTGCGTGGCTTCTTGTAAAAAAGAAAGGGAAAAAAGGAGGGTGCCACTGGATACCAGCATCAGGTCTGCATCAAACATCTAAGCATAATGCAGGACTTCATATCCTGTCCCCGTCCTCCCTCCCTCTCTCTCTCTGTACACACACAGTTGTTCCTAATAAAATGTATTATGTGGATTTTGTTCTTTGTTTCTGGATTTTTCTTTTGGACCTGCAAGGCTTACAATCTCTTTCAAATCTCCGCCCTGCCCCAGAAGCTGCTGGGTGACCCAGGGTCAGTCACACTCTCTCAGTCTAGCCTTCCTCGCAGGATTGTTGTGATGGCAAAACGGAGGAGAGGAGAATGATGCAAGCGGCTTTTGGATCCCCATTGAGGAGGAAGGTAGAGGTGTAAATGAAGTAAATAAAAATTTGAAAGTTGAACAAGGCAATGGGGAAATACCTTCTCGAGAACGAACTACTATCAGAATTTGTAGGAGTCAGCGCAAAGGGAGGAGGAAGGTCTTGTAGGGCGTATTGGGTGTGCATAAAAGGCCCGGAAGTCGCAACTAGTCTCTGGCAACCCTGGCAAGGGGCTTCCAAGGCAAGCAGAAGTGGCTTGATGTCGCTTTCCTCTGCAAAGTCTTCCCTGGGGATCTCCCCTCCAAGTACTGACCCTGCTTAGCTTCTGGGATCTTCTGTGCCACCTCCCCTCCCTTTGCTTAATCTTAGGCTCAACTGAATAATGACTCTGAAATTACATGTTCTGTACAGACATGCATATGGCCCTAGAGTAGGCATTTCCTGAGAAAGCGATTTGCTTTTAATTTCCCAAGTGACCATGAAAATGTGTTAATTGGCCCATACAATCTGAATTCTAGAAGTTCAGACCGTTTTAGGCAATGAATGTTTGCCTCCGAGACTAAGCTTGCTGCTTTAAATACTGAGTGGCAAACAGTCTGGTATAACTTTAAATACTGAAAAGAGCAATTGTCCAGTAGCACATTGAAGACTGACAAAATTTGTGGCAGAGTAGGAGCTTTCGTGAGTCACTTCCTGAGTCGTGACTGACAAAAGTTCCTTTGTTGTTGTTGTTGTTCAGTCACACAGTCGAGTCCGACTCTTCGCGACCCAATGGACCAGCTCCTGCCAGGCCTTCCGGTCTTCCGCTGTCCTCTGAAGTTTGCTCAATTTCATGTTCGTTGCATCTATGACACTGTCTAACCATCTCATCCTTTGCCGTCCCCGTCTTCTTTGACCTTCAATCTTTCCCAGTGCTCCCTTCTCATTGGGTGGCCAAAGTATTTGAGCTTCAGTTTCATTATCTGGCCTTCCAGTTCCTACCCTGTCACAAATTTTGTTAGTCTTTACGGTGCTACTAGACTCTTGCTCTTTTCTGCTGTTACAAACAGACTAATACGGCTACCCATCTTGAAATACTGAATTCTGCTTTACCAAATTTGTGTGTGTGTGGGGGGGTCTGTTTTAATTTTCCTGAATGTGGTGAGCAGAGTTGTTAAATAGTGGGTTCCAGAAGCTATCGTGATTTCCGCGTAGCTCTTTATTTTAGTAACGTTAAGAACAACAACACACGCAGCGAGCCGCAACTTTATGCAAAAAAACCAGTCCCAAACAAATCCACTAAATACAAATAAACCAATAAGAGCACAGTAGCTAGGAGCCTTCATTTGCATGGCATCACTGACGCTTCTGTTAGCTGACTGGCCTGCTCTGCAAAGGCGGCCAATCTGAATGTAGCTCCTCGGAGCCTCTCTAACAAGGCTTCTTCATTTGAAGCTCTCACTGCACAACACCCCTCCCTCCCTAAGACAGGGTTGCACCTGGTTGCAAACATAGCCCTGCAGGTAGCGGGGTGGAGCCCACACCGGCTGGGAACACCTTCGTTCATTGCTTGGTGCAGACGAGCTACAGTCCGGTGTGGCCAGATGTGGGGCCACTGGTGCCACGGCAGTCTCTGCGTGGGAGACAGGAAGGCTTACCCAAGCACTGCTCATCTCTGACCGTTGAGTCGCGGGGGTCTTCTGGAGACTGCTGCGAGACTGTCCCCTGTGCATCAGGTGCAGTCGTGGGCTCAGGAGTGCTTGCTGTTCGGCTGCTGCTGGCCGCCGGTGCCCTCTCCATCCATCCATGCCAAAGTTGATTCAGGCGATGCTGTAGGTCGCGACCACGAGGGGTGGCCACCTCGTAGGACACCGGCCCTGTTGCCATGGATACCGTTGCTGCCTGCAACCCTGGCCGGGCCCCCGCTGTAGTTCCGGGAGTAGACCATGTCTCCCAGCTGGAATGCTCTCACCTGTCCTGCTGTGTTGGGTCACTGAGGATCCTCTGGAGATAGGTCCAGGTGGAGCCTTTCAGGCTGTATGGGGAACCGCCTATTTATCAGGAGCTCTGCTGGGCTGCGCCCCATTTCAGAGTGGGGTGTGACATGCTGCCATAGCAAGAAAGCAGCCATTTGGGCGTGCCAGTCTCCCTAGGTTATCCGGCGGAGACTGTATTTTATTTAATTTATTTAATTTATTTATCATTCAATTTATATCCCGCTCGAACCCCGAAGGGTCTCTGAGCGGCTTACACACAATCTTTGGTTCCTAACTAAGGCCACAATTATAAGGGGGGTGACTTCCTACCAGCACCCGGCAGCAGGGCTTGTTGTTGTTGGAATCTGGCTTCTTCCGGCGGCCTCGGGTGTCGGCGCTCTACTTCCAATGTCCTGGGGCAGATTTCTTCCGGTTCCACGGCTTCCTCCGGCGGGCTTCTCCAGTGCACGGCCCCGCAACCGCCACAGCTCCGACCATCGTCCCTTTCGGCTCCGTCGCGCTGTGCCGACACGCCGCCGTACCTCCGTGGCTCCTCCTCTGCCGGATTCTGCCACTCACGCCGCACTCGCAGGTGTTGTTCACACCATCCTCTCGACTTGCCCGTTGGTCGAGGGGTGGAACAGTGCAGATGTGATGTGCCGAATTACGTTCTCAGCCAGGAGCCACTGGAACTCCACCAGCATGAACTGTGCCCCGTTGTCTGACACGATGCTGTCAGGAAGCCCTTGCATGGTGAAAATACATCGGAGTGTGCAGATGACAACAGCGGACTACGTGGTGGATACTGGAACAACGTCTAGCCATTTGGAGTAGGAGTCCACCACAGTCAGGAAAGTCTGTCCCTGGAATGGGCCAGTGAAGTTCACATGGAGCCTAGACCATGGCGTGCGCGTTGTTTCTCATGGGTGCACTGGAGCTTGTGGTGGGGTCAGCTGTGATTCTTGGTAGGGCTGGTAGACCCACTCCTCAATGGCTTTGTCCATGCCAGGCCACCAAATGTAGCTGCGGGCAAATTCCTTCATGTGCACGATGTCCGGGTGGTCAACATGGAGTGCCTTGAGCACTTGCTGATGCAGCTTGGGCAGAATGACAACCCGGTTCCCCCAAAGCAGGCAGCCTTTATGCACTGAAAGTTCATGCTGCCAGGAGCTGTAGGGCTGAAACTCCTTGACCACCCCCTCCATACCCAGTTGAGAAAGCAGGCCAGGATGCGGTCCTTAGCCAAGTGTGTGGCAACGTCGGATGTGCAGAGAGGTGTCTATGGGAGGTCCTCAAGCAAGAGGATATGGTGAGCCGGAGATGGGTCAGCAGCTGGATTGGGAAGTGGCTGAGGGCATTGGCATGGCCCAAAGCCTTGCCCAGACGGTGCTGGAGTGTGTAGGATTATGCTGACAGGAAGATGGTTCACCGCAGCATCCGGGGAGACAGGATCTGTGGCGTCTGCCGGTCTGGCACGAAGATCCCCACCAGCAGCTTGTGGTCTGTGGCAATGACAAAGCTCCGGCTGTTCAGGTAGTTGTGGGACTTTTTGACTTCTGCAACGATGGCCAGTGCTTCCTTGTCGATCTGGGCGTAGTTGTGCTCCGCAGACGACAGAGTGCTGGAGAAGTAGGCGATGGGGGCAACCCTCCCATTGGGCATCCTGTCGCTTAGGACGGCTCCAGTTCCGTAGGGGGAAGCGTCGCAGGGGCTTCTTGTCAAAGTGTGTGAGGACACTCTCTGAAGAAAGAGTTCCTTCACAGTGGAGAACACCACAGTTTCTTTCCAGCCCCAAACCCAGGGGACTGACAAGTCCAGGAACCTATGCAGTGGCTCTGCGACTGATGCCTTGTGTGGCAAAAAGGCATGGTAGAAGTTGAGGAGGCCCAAGAAGGACTGCAGCTCTTTCTTGGACTGGGGTGCTGGTGTGCTGCAAATGGCCTGTACCTTGGTGGGAGTTGGGTGGATGCCCTCTGCATATATGAGGAAACCCAGGAACGCGACTCTAGGGACGCCAAACCAGCACTTTTCCTCCTTCACCTTTAGGCCTGCGTTTTGCAGTTGGTGGAGGACAGCCCAGAGACGTTTGGTGAGTTCTGCCTTAGAGCCTCTGGTGATAAGGACTTCATCAAAATATAGAATGACGCCAGGGATTCCACGGAGCAGATCTTCCATCAAGCTCTGGAAGATCCCGGGTGCAACATTGATGCTGAACTGCAAGCGCTTGACCTTGAACACCTTTATGCGTGTGATGATCGTCTGGGCTTCAGCGGTGGAGTCATCTACTGGAAGTTGCTGGTAAGTCTGGGCAAGGTTGAGCTTGGCAAAGACTGTGCTACCATTCAGTGAAACAAGGAGGTGGCTTACGATGGGCACTGGATAGGCGTGTCGCTGCAGCACCTTGTTGACTGTGCAGTTGTAGTCTGCACAGATTCTGACTGTTCCATTTAGCTTGAGTGGGGTGATGATGGGCATTTCCCATTGTGCATGGGGGACCAGCTCCAAGACTCCCTGGGCAATGAGCCGGTCCAGCTCTTCATCTATCTTTGAAGATGAAGGGAACCCAGCGAGCCTTCATGCAGATGGGCGCCACTGCCAGCGTGAGGCTGAAGGAGATGGGTGGACCGGTATACTTCCCCAGAGATCTGTCAAAGACAGCGGGAAACTCTTTGCAGATGGCCATGACATCTATTTGGCTGGTGTGGTGGACACCTGTCACGTGGATGCCCAGCGGCTTGAACCAATCCAGGCTTAGCAAGCTCAGTTGGTGGCCTTGGACTACCACCAATCGCAGGGGACCACTGAAGTCTTTGTAGGTGATCTGGAACCTGCCGATCCCCAAGACAGCCACCCAGTGGCCCTGGAAGTCCTTCAGGATCAAGTTAAATGGCTCGAGGCATCGCCCATTCGACTTAGGACAGATGTGCTGGAATGTGGTCATGGAGATGATGGACAGTGCAGACCCAGTGTTGACTTCCATCTTGAGGGCACGTTCTGGACCTTGACCATCACCTTGATCTTGGCACATGTCAAAGGCTGTCGCATCAGAACGGGAATGCTGCTGGTCTTGGCAGGTGCGGTGGGGCAGAGTGAGAGGGTGTGGCACTCAGCATGGTGGACAGAGGCCTTCCTTGCAACAGGCGGCAACCTGCATTCTGATCGTAGCGATGCATCTCTGGTTGGGGTGGAGCGGCAGGTGTGTGCGATGTGCCCCAATTTCCAACAGTTCCAGCATTGAGCATCCTGGAATCAGCGTTTCACTGGTGGGAGCTGCCACAGCTAGCACTGGGAGCCCCAGAGTACAGTTGCCCCCCCCTCGCGCTTCCAGGTAGCGACTTGGGTGTGCAGCAGTTCCTCCTTGTCTTTGTCTGTGGAGGAGAAGTCTGCGAGGCTTTCCTGGTGAACAGCTTCAGTCTTGTGGGATGGAGGTGGACTTCATGTCTGGCGGACCTCCTTTGTCGACTGCTCTGCTGCTTCAGTGGCGATGTCCTCCTTGTAGGCCATTATAAAGTCTAAGTTGTGCTTTGCGAAGAACCGTCATTGCATTTTCTCGTCTCAGAGTCCGCACACCAACCCATCGCAGAGAGCCTCTTCAAAGTTGTGGAAGTCGCATTAGAGCGATGCCTTTCGGAGGGCAACCACGAAGGTGGAAATCAACTCTCCCGGGGCCTCATCCCTTTTGTAGAAAGTAGGCTTGCAGGCGATTCTGGAGGGATGCGGCGAGAAGTGGTCCTTCAATTTGGCCTTGAGCATGTCGAAGGAAACAGCGGCACGGTCCTGTGGCACCACAAGGACATGGGCAGTCTTGAAGGTGGAGTGCCCACAGAGGCTGAGGAACGTGGCCTTGACAACTTCATGGTCGGTGATCTTGTTGGCAGTGATGTAAAACTAGAACTGGGAAATGTACGTGTCCCAGTCTTCCCTCGTGGCATTGAATGGTTTGAGGTGGCCCTTGGCGGCCATACTGAATGATAGAGTGGTTGGTTGGTGAGGTGATTCAGCCAGATCTCTTCCTAGTTCCCTTGTTTGAATCCCGTCCTCGTCGCCAGTGTTAACTAGTGGGTTCAAGAGGCTATTGTGATTTCAGCGTAGCTGTTTATTTCAGTAACATTAAGAACAAACACAAACACGGCGAGCCGCAACTATATACAAAAACCCCAGTCCCAAACACACCCACAAAATACAGACAAACCAATAAGAACATAGTAGCTAGGAGCCTTCATTTGTTGTAGAGCTAGCTTGGTGCAGTTGTTAAGTGTGCAGACTCTAATCTGGGAGAACCAGAACTGATTCCCCACTCCTCCACTTGCAGCTGCTGGATGACCTTGGGCAAGCTGTAGTTCTGATAAGAGCTGTCCTTGAAAAGGCAGTTTCTGTCAAGAGCCCTCTCAGCCCCACCTACCTCACAGGGTGTCTGTTGTGGGGAGGGGATGGGAAAGGAGTTTGTAAGCCACTCTGAGACTCCAAGTGAAGGGCGGGGTATAAATCCAGTCTCTTCTTCATTTGCATGACATCACTTACACGTCTGTTACCTGATTGGCCGGCTCTGCAAGGGTGGCCAATCTGAATGTAGCTGCTAGGAGCCTCTCTAACAAGGCTCGTTCATTTGAAGCTCTCACTACACAACAAGAGTAATACTGCTTCTGTCTCTCACCTGGCCATACACCCCTTTAAAAAACACTTGACGGGTTGAGGATCCCTGCCCTAGTATCACCCCATCCTAAATTATGTTTTGTGTCACATTTGTTCTCTGGATTTGGGTGTTGTGCCGAGTCTTCATCCACGAGTCTATCGTGGAACTTCTGGCTTACCGAATTCAAGGAACACATTTCTACCTTTATGTTCTTGTTGATGCCAGCTAAACACTCCATCCGTTGGAAAGGAAAAGGGTTTCTAGTCATTGAACAGATTCTGTCGGTCAAGTAGGGAAGTGATTTTTGAAAGAAAAAAAAAGAAGAAAAGCATTTTGTGGCCCCAGAGATTAATGACCCTTTTGGCGTTGTTGTTCAAAAGCGAGACCTTCAGAGCCAAACTGCTAAACTAGTGTGTGCGTGTTCACAACTGATCAAGATGCGTGCTGCAGGAAAGCCCTGTGTTCTCCCCCTAATTTGCTCAATCGAAAAGCTGTATTTAAATAAATCGAAGGCCTTTTTTTAAGAGGCCAGTGTCTCACGGGGCAAGGCAAAGCCAGGTGTATTTGGCTGCAGCGCTAATTTTTAAACTGTTTTATGTCTCTAGAAGAGGAATGCTGGCCTGTAGAGGCTCAGGTGGCAGCTGGGCCGAGTGGAGAACCCGGTCGCCAACCTCCAGGCGGTGGCCGGGGTTTACGATGAAACGGCAGGCAACAGAGATCAGTTCCCCTGGAGAAAACGGCCACGTTGTATGGTGGACTCTGTGACATTAAACTCTGCCCCAAACCCCACCCACCTCAGGCTTCACCCCCCAAAATCTCCAGGTATTTTCCACCCTAGTGGTGAGCAAAGGGGAGGAAACCTCTCCCTCAAAATAATTATACCCCTTTCCAGGGGTCGTTTCATAGAAAAAGAGCTAGGGGAACTCATTAGCATAACTCATTAGCATATGCCACACACCCTGACATCACCGGAAGTGTATCATAAGGCCACACCCCCTGACATCACCGGAAGTGTTTCATAAGGCCACACACCCCGCCCCAACGGTCCCGGCCGCCGCCGCTGGCCTTGCAGCTCCACTGCTGAGCCCCATGAGGGGCCCGCTGGTGGACCTGCAAGGCCAGCGGGGAGTGCAAGGAAGCCCCGCGAAGGCCCTCCCTGGCCCCAGGCAGGCAGGGGTGGGGAGAGGCAGGGAGGAAGCAACTTACCCTCCCTCTTCTCCTGCCTCCTCCTGGCTGAATGAGGGCCGGAAGCGGGGCGGCCGGAAGCGGGGGGCGGGGCTTTGTCATGTGCCCCGCCCCCCGTACCTCACCCGGGGGAACTGCGATCCCCGCGATTCCCCCCAAAATGACCTCTGCCCCTTTCATAAATGAGGGTGTGATACGTGATGGTGTCACTTCTTATAGCGGTTTATTCAATTAATCAATTGTGCAGCGTCTGGATAAAATACTTCCTTTTGGCTGTCACTGTGGGTGAACTCTGGCAGTGAGGTAGAAAAAAAAAGCTCACTCTTCATTTCTCTCATCATTCATGAGTTTATAAGCTTCTGTATTCATACAGTTTTATATATCTATGTAAGACTCCAGCTGTGTGCCTAATTTTGTGATTTTAATTTACGCGCACCCTTCTACCGATACAGGATACACTTCTTACATCTGATGAAGTGGCCAATGGCTGAAGCAAAGCTGAATTTACTAAAGGCCAAAGTAACAACAACAACAACAACAATAATAATAAACAATGGAGGTTCTCTGGCTGGGTGGAGGAGACTCAAGTTTTGGGTGCCACCTCCTGGCTCTCGACCATGCAGCTTTCACACTGGCGCAGACAGTCAGGGGTCTGGGTGTGGTCATGGGTGCCTCCTTGTCAGTGGAGGCCTAGGTCACAAATGTTGCCAGACTGGTGTTCTTCCAGCTACGCCAGGTCAGGTAACTTGCCCCCTACCTGTCTTGTCTCGACCTAGCCATGGTAATCCATGCAATGGTCACCTCTAGGCTTGATTACTGTAATGTCCTCTACGCTGGGCTGCCCTTGAGGCTGATCTGGAGGTTACAGCTTGTCCAGAATGCAGCCACCCAGGTCCTTACTGGGACATCGATAACTACACACATATAACCTGTGCTTTGCCAGGTGCACTGGCGCCAAGTTGAGAACTGGGTCAGGTTCAAGATTTTGGCCTTGACCTTTAAGGCTCTAAATGGTCAGAGACCAACGTACCTATGGGGTCACCTCTCCTGGTATCCCCCCCCCCCCAGAGAGCACTATGCTCAAGTGACCAACATCTATTGGAAGTCCCTAGCCCAGGAACTGTCTGCCTGTTAACATCAGGGTCCTGCGGGATCTGTTACAATTCTGCAGGCCTTGCAAGGCTGAGATGTTCCACCAAGCATACAGCTGAGGACAACAATGGTTTTAAACATTTTAATAGTTCTTAATAACCATCTGATTCACCCCTCTCCCCCATTGCTAATGTAAACTGGGGAGAGGAATTGTGTGACGGCACCATATGGTTATTGGGTTTTGGAATTGCATTTTAAATTATTCAATAGATGTAATGTGTTTTGTATGACTTTGTTGTGAACCACCCTGAGCCCTCTTGTGGGGAGGGCAGTATACAAATCTAATCTAATAAAACAACAACAACAACAACCCATTGCTTCAAAAGTGTTTAATATGTAATCAAATCACTTCTAATGATTTGGGAGCAGAGGTTGCTCTTAACTTCTAGTTTAAGACTTTGTATCTAAAGACTGAAGGTCAAAGAAGATGAGGACGGCAAAGGATGAGATGGTTAGACAGTGTCATAGATGCAACAAACATGAAATCGAGCCAACTTCAGAGGACGGCAGAAAACAGGAGGGCCTGGCGTGAACTGGTCCATGCGGTCGCGAAGAGTCGGACTCGACTGTGCGACTGAACAACAACAAAAATCTACTTTAACTAAAGCAAGATGGATTTGAAAACCACAAACACAAATTATAGTCACACGTTTAATTTAGAATATTGTTTGCTTTGATATAAACTAGAACTAAGGCATTTACCATTCCACATTTGTAACCATTAAATATTAATAGAGATCACAATACACATGAAGTATGTGTGGGGGGGGGGAGTGGACATCCTTTCACTGCTTTCATAGATTCTTGGGAAATACTAGCTTGATGAAATATGAACTGAGGTTTTTGATATTACTGTTAAGTAAGTTTTAACTTCCCACCCAGGTAGGGATCACGAGACTGCACTTTTTTTGGAGGGGTGGCAAACAGAAGAATTAGAAGGGCAGGGGAGAGGACCAGGTTAGTCGATGAGCTTAACAGTGTCTTATGTTTGCCTCAGCCTCACTGTAGTTTGCAGTGATTGTAGCATCATAGTTTGCAGCTTTTTTAAAAAAAATTGCCACTAAAAATAGTGGCAAACTAAGTCAGAGCTGTGATTTACTCCGATCAAACCTCCGTGTGCCCCTAGTGGCTGCAGTGCAGAACTGCACTAATAGTAAAATAAACTGAAATAATGTTTGCTGAATTGAGTGTGATTCCAGTTTCACAGGCCCTCAAGCTGACCCTGGATTTTGCACCCCCAGTCCACCTCGCTTGGTGACCCTGACCTGCATTTGGCTGATTGCAGCAACAACACTTAATTCAGTTCAACCATGGCTTCACATTATGTCTGAAATGAGCTGGAGCCAATTAGATGTTACCCAGCACTTGGATTTTTCTCCTTGAGCATCAAAATGTCCACTTACTTGAGAACTCTGTCCAACAAAATAGCAGTGATGTGTCATAGCAGGGATAGTACTGTGAGGTTTCAGCTAACTGTGGGTGCATAAAACACTTCTAATTACTCATTCCCCTAGATTATATACTAGCCCGCAACTGCTGTATTGATTATAGGAGCATCTCTTTGTTTTACATTTACCATTTATCAATCACTACTTCTGCTGTCCTTACAGTTTCTGATTAAATTAAGCATTTATTACAACCTGCCCAGTCAGCATTATTCATAACTGTTAGTTGGAATGCCGCCGAGTTTGTTAAAAGTGAGACGGTGGAGTTCTAATAATCTCCGAGGAAGACAAGAAGAAGAAAATACAGACACACTGTACATGAGTCTACTTGTTGGGACAGTGTGAATTCCTTCATAATTTTATAAATGCATGAAGGACTAATTATTTCAAATGCATCAAATGAAGCTAGTGGGAAGGAGGAGGGACTGAGACAGGCATCAAGGTGCAGATCCTGCCGGCAGAAGTCCATTTGTTAGATAAGGGTCCTCAACGTTTTTGATCCCATGGGCACTTTTGGAATCCTGACATGATTTGGTGGGTGCAGCTCCAAAATGGCCACCACAACATGGCTGCTGCAGGAGGTGAAGCCAGCCACAAAATGGTTGCCACAGCTTAACTTCAGAAACACAGTGTAGATCCTCGTACTGTGGTGGCAGCTGCTGCCAAAGCGCAACATTTTTTTAAAAAAAATCTGCACAGCCAATGAGAAGCTTTTGCTGGGCAAAAGTCCTCCTTGGCCCCACCCACTTCCTGAAAACACTTGATGGACACCAGAAAGGTGTTTCCAAAACAGCATGGTGGGAACAGCAACAAAACGGCTGCTGCTTTTTACCTTCAGTCGCACAGTGCTGATCCGTGTGCTGTGGGGGCAGCCGCTGCCAAAGCAGTGTTTTTAAAAATCTGCACAGCCGATCAATTCTCCAGTGGCCAATCACACCCATTTTCTAAAAAAACACTTCACAGGTGCCGAGAAAGGTGTCAGTGGTTGCCCTGGCATCCGTGGAGGCCACGTTGGGGACCCCTGGTCTAATACCACGGACACAACAGCTTCATGCCCTCCACATCTATTAGACACAAACCTATCATATAGATAGAAGATCGACCAACTTTCATTCTCGTCGTTCACAAAGACTGCTCTGTCCGTTCGCCAGCCCCATTCATGAATTATGAGGGTGTGTAAGGAGGTTTCCACAGTTCTGTTGGCTGTCTGTAGAATCAGAGGATAGACAGAAACTATATCGTTGCTCGCAACCAACGCTCCCTCTGAACTGCGAAGTCTCGTGAGCAAAAAAATTCCACTTTGCGAGCCACTGGCATTGAAGTTGTGAGCGAGCGATTTGGCTACTGCATAAATTGGTTTGCCCTGGAGCCTTCCTTCCTGAACTAAGACAAAAAATGTGTGAGCCAGAGGCTAAAAAAACTTTGAGCTAGTTCACACTAACTCTGCTTCGAGGGAACACTGCTCGCAACCTCTGGAAACAAATGGCTTTTTCTCAAGAAAAACGAAGAGCGGATGACATTGCCTTGATAGAGGAGGCTTGCAATAGATAAGCCTTGTTACTAGTCAAGCCGTGGGGTGTTCCCGCTGCTGTGTTAGATGCAAAAGGTCCTCTTTTAGTTTACTTTTTAAAAAACATGTGGGAGCACTCAAATTTGTGCCACACACCCCCTCTGAAATGCACAGACCAGCAAGAGCGACACCCCACAAGCTTTTGGGAGTGCAGTTCCAGCTCTTGAAAGGAGCTTTGTGTTGGAGAGAGACGTGCAGAAAGCAAATGCCGGCATGCCGCAGGGTTCCACTTCCCCTCCGGCTTCTGTGAGGTCAACCGGGAAGACATTTGCACTTCACTCCTTGTCAATCCCATAGGCTTTGAAGGACCATGGCAGATCTCCCCATGGGTGAGACAGGCCAGTCCTTGCTTGGGGAGAACAGAACGTATGAGGCGCTTGCATTCCAGTGTTTTCAGTAAAACTACTTCGGTGTTTCCCCTTTGGCCTCGGCCTTGGGAGCATGCACCGTTTGGTCCTAGAGACACATTTGATCAACTGCTGGTTTGTATACAAAAAATAGCTCTAATTACATGTATTTAGTAGGGATGTGCATTTTGTTCGTCCAAACCGAATGAACCCCCGAAAATGGCACATTCGGACCCCTTTCGGGCTGCTGCAGGCCACTTCAGATCCTCTGATTTGAATCGGCTTGCCGCCGAATTTATTCGGCCCCATTATATCCTATGGGCCATTGAAGTAAATGGTGAAAATATAGGGTATATTCTGGGGGCTGGAGGGGAGGGGGTTTGAGGGAGAAACTTCAAACTTATAGGGTAGCTGCTGGAGCATCTCCCCAAGATACCAACCGAGTTTGAAGAACATTGGACCAGGGGGTCCAATTCTACGGCCCCCCAAACAGGTTGTCCCTATCCCCTCCATTGTTCTCTATGGTGGGAAAAAGTAACTTGTAAAAAAAGTAACTACCCTGCGAGTTTGGAGTCCCTCCCTCAAGCTCCCTCCCCTCCAGCCCCCAGAATATATCCTATGTTTTCTCCATTGACTTCAATGGCCCATAGGATATAATGGGGATGAAATTGACAGCTCCTACTGACGAAACTGACATGCGGGAGTCTTACTGCCAGCTGAAATTGATTCTGCCCGATTCGGCTGAATACAAATGGGCCGAATTTTTTTTTCTTTTTGCACACTCCTAGTATTTAGGTACAGGTACAAAAAAAAAAGCTCTTGAGCTGATACTTGAATCTTTATTCTTAAGTTATAAGACAGACAAAATTTGCCCATATCAATGAAGGGTAACAATCACAATATTACTGTCAATAGCCAAAACGACTGTAGCCCATTGCTGAAAAAGTTCGATCGCTCCTCCGCTCTCTTTGTGGCATAGGAAATTACGGGAACATTACGTAATGGCAAAGATAACTGAAGAGTTGAATTTTAAATCTCTAGAGAAGTATAAATCAGATTTTGAGTCTTATCTGGTACCCTATATTGAACTATCTAGAGCAACATGGTGATTTTTTTTTAAATGCTGGATCTATATAGATTAGTTTCAATTTTTATTTTTAAAGTATAATAGAAATAATATAAGCATATGAAAATAGATAATACTTCTTGATAGTTTCTTTTAATCTGTTGTACATAATTTTAACTGTTTGTAATTATTTGTGCAATATTTTTTTTTAAAAAAAACCCCTGCTGGTTTGTAGACTTTCCAGTCGTACGCCTTCCACTCTTTTTTCTTAGTTTCCCCAATTGACTAAAGTTTTGGGTTACCAACCTCCAGGTGGGGCCTGGAGATCTCCTGGAATACAACTCATCTCCAGGACGCAGAGATCAGTTTCCCCTGGAGGAAATGGCAGGGTTGTGAGGGTGGTTTTTTTTTGGGGGGGGGGGTGGATTCTGTGGCATGATGCGGTCCCTTCCCACCCCCAATCTCACACTCCCTTTTCTCCACCCCCAAGTCTCCAGCTGACGACACTGCTAAAGGTGACCGTCTGCACTCAGCACCATTTGATCTGTGTTGTTAGACATCTGACAGAAGATGTTTATAAAAGGCCTGGAGTTGCTAAGTCCCACCCTGGTAGGGTTGCCAGATCCAGGTTGAGAAATTCTTGGAGATTTGGGGGTGGAGCCTGGGGAGGACAGGGACCTCAGTGGGTCTAATGTCACAGAGTCCACCCTCCAAACCATCCATTTTCTCTAGGGGAATGGATCTATGTAGCTTGCATATAATGGTGTATAATGGTGGCATTTAACAATGTGACACAGGATCAAATTTGGGTCTTTCAGAAAACACATCAAACATGGCTTTGCGCAGTCCTTCGCGAAGTCACTCCAACCCAAGCCCGTTCATTCAGTGGGCTCAGCTAGAGGATCGACTGTGCACAGGATTGCACTCTTAGAAGTCCACCATTCTTCAAGGGGATGTTTTCACACCACGGCGAAGGCCTCCCAGGCCCAAATGCACGTGTTCTGATCCTGTTGGCGCTGTGATGTTTACAAGTCCATGGGAGTCTGGCTGCATGCTCAGCACATTGGTCATCTCATTTCCTTTGCTGCCTTTAATTAGATTACTGGCGTTTTTAATGTGCAGAAATCTTGCCTGTTCAGCAGTGTTGCCTGACCTCTGCAGCTATGCTAACTGATATGATGCCTGGCACTCTGTACCGGTAAAGTCGAGGGATTTTGTTTGTTTGTTTCTGTTTCTTTGAGCATCCCCCCCCCCCCAAGTAATTTTGGAGCCTGGTATCTTTCCTGCTGGTTATGCTGATGGATTTGAGCATTTGGTCTGAATATTAGCTTATGCTACTTAACCTGGGTGGGTGGGTGGAAGGGTGGCCTGTAATGTCTCCAATCAGTCACAAAATAGGCTTTCTTCAGTGGATTATGGGCTCAATATCTTGTACCTCTGCCACGATACCAGTTTGTATAGCCAGTGCTACTGGGTTGCATTACTCTGTGAGTAAAAATAAAAAATGGAATGGCTGCCTGAGCGTCTGGAGGGGAAATGGATGCAACAGTTGCATGCGGACATTAACCCTTACAGCACTGCTTCTAATCCTGCCAGTTTCAAGGCTCACGTGCCCGGGCGTCTTGCCAAATACGAACCTCGTGTTTGGTAAGCAAGAGAACCATACCAAACCACCCCTCCCACAGTTGCTGATGTAGAAGGCCCTCAAAAGCAAGGACTTCTTAACCAGAAAGGGGAGAAAAAGAATAAAAGGGCACTAATTTGGTAACTTTGCAATTATTTGTTATTTTGCATTATTTGTTAAAAAACAAAACAAAACAAAACACTTTTTTTTTGGTTCAAATTCTATAAAGAACAGTATCTTGAGATCAAGTTGCACGTGTGAGACCTTGGGCTGCCAGTTGAGAATGGGGGGGATGGGACCCCCTGGCAGGCTTCCACTTGAGTTGGTTGCCAACCTTTAGGTGGGGCCTGGAGTTCTCCTGGAATTACAGCTGAGCTCCAGATGTTTGAGATGAGTTCCTCTGGAGAAAACAGGCGCTTTGGAGGGTGGGCTCTGTGGCATTATATCCCATTGGGGTTGCATCTCTCCACACACCCCACCCTTTCTAGGCTCCCCCCCAAAAAAATCTCCGGGTGTTTCTCAACCCAGGATTGGCAATCCTAGGGCCGGGGCAAGTAGCCAGTGAAGCTTTCTCCACCCGGTTTCATCAAGCAGCAGCGGAACAGGGCCGGTAGCTGCTCGGAAAATCTGGCATCCCTCAGTGGAACATGCTGCAAAATGGCCCTGGATTCCTGAAGCCAGTTCTGTAAGGGTTAACAGTGTGTGTGTGGGGGGGTGGGGTTCAGGAGCCCTGGGAGTTTCTCCTGCTTGGCCTCCCCCAGAGGTGCCTGCATGGTTCCTTCCCAGCTGTTAACTGAAGAGACGAAAAGTACAGAATGGGCCGACCACCCAAGTCCCTTCCAATAAATGCCTGCCTGGTTTTGACCGGGGTGTGTGTGTGTGCACACACACACACACACTGGCAACATCTGCCGCTCTTGCATTCAGTCCAGGGTCTAATCAAAATTGAAACGGGCAGCGGAGGGTGGGTTTTTGTGTGTGTGTATGTGTGTGTTGTGTACTGTATTTTCATATGCAGATTGGTTCCCTCCCATTTACGTCCGTCTTTTCTTCTCTCTTAATAGCCCAATAGAATCTTGCCAGAATTTCTATAAAGATTTCACGTTACAGATCGACATGGCTTTCAACGTGTTCTTCCTACTCTACTTTGGCTTGCGGGTAAGTGCCGACTCGCCTCAGGCCGACCTTGCTCGTGAAGGGGCAGAGGGGGGAGGGAGGGCCGTTACCAGCTGTGGGCTGGGGGAAACCTGGAGGTTTGGGAGGGCGGAGCCTGGGGAGGGTGGGGTTTGGGGGAAGGGGTGCCACGGACCCCACCCTCCAAAGCAGCCATTTTCTCCAGGGGAGCCGACCTTGGTCGTCCGGAAATTCGTTATAATAGCAGGAGATCTCCAGGTGCCTCCTGGAGGTTGACAACGCTATGAAAGAGCCAGTTCCAGTGGCGACTTACCCATCCCTTCATTCAAAACACCTGCATCCTGCTCCCTTCAGCAAAGCAGCGAGGGTTTCCGACCTCCAGGTGGAACCTGAAGACCTCCCGGGATGTCCAGGCTGCAGAGATCAGTTCCCCCGGAGGAAAGGGCCGCTTTGGAGGGTGAACGCGACGGCATTGTGCCCCACTGATTTTCCTCCCCGCCCCAACCATGCCCTCCCCAGGCGCCACCCCCAAACCCTCTGCTTTAGACCCAGCCCCCTTCTCCTTCCCTAGCCTCCAGAGATACGTCACCTTCCAAGACCCAAGCATGCGCATCACAGCATCCTAGGCATGCTTCCAGTCTGTCTACCTGGTACATGTTCTATACTATCCTTCCTACACAGAGCTTAGGGCTGTTGCACAGGATTCTTCCTTCTCCAGGTTGTCCCCACAGCGACCCTGTGAGGTAGGGTTAGCCTGAAAGAGTCACTGGTCGAAGCTCATTGAGCAAGGTTTGTGGATGATCAGGGGTTTGAGCTCACATCTCCAAGGTCCAATGTGTGAACAGCACACACTGGCTGTCTCTGGCCTCTTCATCCCTAGACGCATGGGGCCGTCTTGCCACTGAGGCCCAACCTGCATCTAGTATTTGCTCCGTTGTTGTACCAAACCCACGCTGGAACAGAAAAAGATGCGGCTCAAAACCACATTCAGATACCCCGGGGGGCTAACACCATACTGACTGCAGAGTCACCCCCGAATGGCCATAAAATGGCCATAAATCTCTGCAGACAGCCACCGTAAAATCAGAGATCAAATGAAGTGAAAGCAGCATGCAGTCTGGACACTGCCATAAAGTCCGACAATCAATCAAAGTGGAAGTGGCATGCAATGTAGCTGGAGATGGGAATTTCTGTTCCAATGTGGGTTTGGTAAGACAGCGGAGCAAATGCTAGATGCAGATTCGACTTGAGACCAGTGTTCCCTCTAAGCTGAGTCAGTGTGAGCTAGCTCACAGTCTTTTAGCCTCTGGCTCACACATTTTTGTCTTCGCTCAGGAAGGAGGGCTCCAGAGCAAACTAATTTATGCAGTAGCCAAATCACCTGCTCACAACTTTAATGCCAGGAGCTCACAAAGTAGAATTTTTGCTCACAGGACTCCATAGCTTAGAGGGAACATTGCCTGAGACTCCAGAAGCCCGATTCATCTGGCAGGGTCATCCAAGACCATTCCACCGCCGGATCCTTTCTTTTTACTAACATATGCCGCAGTTGATCAACCGGGTGCATATCTGTGGTACCGACAGTTGCATGCCAGGGTTTGCCCCAAAGAGTTTTGCAAAATAGCTGAGAGTTCTGTGATCAGACGGCACAGAATTACAGTTCCCTATGGTGGGGAAATTCGCCAGCTAGATTTATTTCTTTACAGAAGTTATATTATTATTATTATTATTATTATTATTACATTCCATTTGTATACCGCTCACCCCCAGAGGGCTCTGAACCGCTCACCCCCTGAGGGCTCTGAGCAGTTCACATTACATTATACAACACATGCCAATCCTAACCTAGGGCCACATACAAGGGGGAGAGTATTCCACCTTTCTGGCCCGTCGGCATCACCAAGGTGGCTGACAATTAAATGCAGTTCAGGTGGGTCACCGTGGTGGTCTGAAGCAGCAGAGCAAAGTTGGGAGTCCAGTGGCACCAAGTCCAACAAAGTTTAATTCTCGGGAGAAGCTTCCGTGTGCATGCCACTGGACTCCAACTCTGTGCAGTTAAAAGCAGAGCGTCATAAAGCCAATTTAAAACCACAATGTGTGTGTGGTAAGTTCCGTCAAGTTGCTTCGGACGTGGAGATTCTATGGATCAATGACTTTGAAAGTGGCCTATCGTGAACATCCTTGGTTGGGACTTGCAAACGGAGGGGCCTTTGTGGCTTCCTTGACTGAGTCCATCCGTCCTGTGCTGGGTCCAGTGTTCCCTCTAAGCTGAGTCAGTGTGAGCTGGCTCACAGTGTTTTAGCCTCCAGCTCACACATTTTTGCCTTAGTTCAGGAAGGAGGGCTCCGGAGCAAACTGATTCATGCAGCAGCCAAATCGCTCGCTCACAACTTTGATGCCGGTCGCTCAAAAAGTAGAATTTTTGCTCACAAGACTCCACAGCTCAGAGGGGGCATTGGTGGGGTCTTCCTCTTGTCTTGCTGCCGTCTGCTTCTCCTAACACTGGTCCCTGCCAAATTTGGGGGGGGGGGGGAAGCACGGGCAAAATGCAGCTTTTGAAAGCCGCACCAAAATAGACACGCGGCGGCGGGATCATACAGATCCCGTGAGCCGCCGCGCAGTTGCTCCCCGGCACGATCAGATTCCAGGGAGACTGGGGAGAAAGCAACGAGACAGAGACAGAAGATGCCGAACTGCGCATGTGTGAGCATGCACAGTTCGGCCAGGGGTCTTGGATGCGCCGGCAGAAGGACGTGCCGGCGATCCCACGGCCGCGCTTGATGCGGCTTTGCTGGTAAGTCCACCTCTGTAGGTGGTTTATTTTAGATGCAGCTTTTCAGCCTGAAGGGCCGGATCGAGGACGGGTGTGCAATGTTTCCCAGATGTTGCGGTGGGATCGCGCCCGTTTGCTGCGCCCTTGATCCGTCCCTCTCCCGGCCCAAAACCTTTTGTGTGACTGGGGCCACTATTGTCTTTTCCAGTGACTCTTGTCTTCTCATAACGTGCCACAAAGTACGATAACCTCAGTTTAGTCATTTCAGCTTCTAGGGGGGGGGATTTAGGCTCTATTTGATCTAGAACCCACTTATGGCGGTCCACTGTATCTGTACACAACTCTCCTCCAACACCACATTTTAAATGAATTAACTTTCTTCCCCTCAGCTTTCTTCATGGCCAAACTTCCACACCCATACATAGGAACAGGGGGGGACCACGGCATGAATTAACTTGGTCTTGGTCACCAGCGACTCATCCCTGCACTTAAGGATCTTCTCTAGTTCCTTCACAACCACCCTTCCCAGTCTTGTGAAAACACAGAAACAGCAATTAAAACAGAGGGCAGGAAGGGCGTGCCAAACAAAGCCAAAAAAAGTCTTTCTTACCTGCTGGCTGGCAGAATATAGTGCTATCAAGGGATAGACAACTATCCCTGTTTAGGGAGTTCCATAATTATGGTCCCTTGGGGGAATCAGACCATCTCTTGGGTTGCCTCCCAGCTAAACTCATCAGGTTCCCAAAAGATGACTAGTGGTTCGGTAGGTCCGTCTGAGAATAGATGTCCTTTAAGGTATGCTGGCCCCAAACCACATAGTCTATGGTGATATGCACTAGAGGAAGTGGAACGGTATTCTGGTAAAGCCTGAGCTCCTCAGATCTTGGAAGCTCATCAGGCTTTGAAGGGATTTGGAAGGGAGACCACCAAGGAAGACGCTGCAGAGGCAGGTAACGGCAGACCACCTCTGCTTCTCACCCTGCCTTGGATGTCCCTTGCTGAGGTCGCCATGAGTCAGTCGCAACCTGATGGCACTTTACACATAGACACGCAGAAACACAATGTGCCCTACAAGTCCTTTCCTCCCTTTGTGGTTGGGCGATTCTGCCTCTAGCATTTGCTCCACATTTCCTCAACACTGAGGAAAAGGTGCAGCTCAAAACCACATTCAAATACCCCGGGGCAACGCCGTACTGCCTGCGAAGTCACCCCTGAACGGCCATCAGTCTATGCAGAAGGTGCCATAAAACCCAATGGTCAAAGGAAGTGACAGCGGGATGCAATGCAGAAAGAAATTTCTGTTCAAAGGTGGGTTTCGTAAAACAACGAAAGGAAAAGCCAATGCAGAACCGCTAAAAAAAACCGCTCTTGGTTTGTAGTCCATCCTCGAGAAGGTACTTCACCGTTCTCCTGTTCTATGAACGCTGCAGTAGAATCTGCGGCTGTGGCGTGAGGTGGACCTGTATGTTTGCTAAAGAAGACCGCTGTCCACAATACAAGTCTCACCGTCCTTTTCATGTCTTCCCTCTCCCTTTTCTCCCCCCCCCTTCCCCAGTTCATCGCAGCCAACGACAAGCTTTGGTTCTGGCTGGAAGTAAACTCAGTGGTAGACTTCTTCACAGTCCCTCCAGTGTTCGTTTCAGTGTATCTAAACAGAAGTTGGCTGGGTAAGTAAGTGGCACGTCACCTCTTTGTTCGTTTTTCATACTTGGTGTCAAGGGTGTACAGCGAGTCGGAAGCCGCCCTTGCCTGGGGCAGCCGCCGACCGAGAGATGGCGCTGCAGGCGTGTGGGGCCTGCAAGCAACCAGAGAGCGGCTGTGTGTTTTTCTTCCCCTGCCTGATTCCCTCCGTGGGCCTCGCGAGACGGAGGATGTCCGTGTTGGCCAGGCCAGCAAACTCCGCCCCTGGTGGGAGGCGAGCGTAGCGGGAGGGCTGTGTGATCCACCCTTCCCTACTCATTGACCACTTTGGCCATCGGCTCGTCCCGTAGGGCTGGCAGCTCCGGGTTGGGAGATTTCAGGGTGGAGCCTGGGGGGAGGGACCTCATGACGGCATACGATGATGTACGGCAGGCAAGATGACAGCCAAGACAAAGGTAGTCGATTAGATCATCTTGATCTGAGGTGACAGAGTGTCATGTGACAGTTAGAGTGTCATGTGACATCATCCTGACTATTGTCACCTTGAGTCAGCACTTCATTCTGATTGGTGCTCAGATGTATATATTGAGTACAGTCTGTATGTGCTTCATCACTCTTGTGGATTGGATTCTATGCGAAGCACTTTGTCGGTAAGCCTGGTGAACTGGATACTGCAAGTGCTAAAGGACTGTATGTATATAGTTGCTGTCGATAAACCACTGTAAATAGTTCAGGACTAGCCAACTCTGGATTGTGTTGTTATTGGCGCTTCCAATACGCTGACACCTCAGTGGGGTACAACGCCGGAGAGTCCACCTTCCCAAAACAGCTGGTGTTTTTTCCAGGGGAAGGGATCTCTGTCTCCTGGAGATCAGTTGCAATTCTGGCAGGTCTCCCACTGTTCAGTAGGTGCCAAGGTATATGCCAATGATCAGTTGCAGAAGAAGAGATTGGATTTATGCCCTGCCCTTCACTACCCACAGGAGTCTCAGAGCAGCCTATAAACTCCTTTCCCTTCCCCTCCCTACAGCAGACACCCTATGAGGTCGGTGGGGCTGAGAGAGCTCTGACAGAAACTGCTCTTTTTCAAGAACAGCTCTTATCAGAACTACGGCTTGCCCAAGGTCATCCAGCCAGATGCAAGTGGAGGAGTGGGGAATCAAACCCGGTTCTCCCAGATTAGAGTCCGCGCACTTAACCACTAAGAAGAAGAAGAGGAGATTGGATTTATACCCCGCCCTTCACTACCCAAAAGTGTCTCAGAGCAGCTCACAAACTCCTTTCCCTTCCCCTCCCCACAACAGACACCCTGCAAGGTAGGCGGGGCTGAGAGAGCTCTTGACAGAAACTGCTCTTTTTCAAGGACAGCTCTTATCAGAACTACGGCTTGCCCAAGGTCATCCAGCCAGGTTCAAGTGGAGGAGTGGGGGAATCAAACCCGGTTCTCCCAGCTTAGAGTCCGCACACTTAACCACGACACCAAACTTGACACAAGAATTCATTTGACTGGCTGGTGTTTGCAATTGGTGGCGCTTCCTCAGTTGTTTCCCGTCGAGGAACTAGCTGAGCTAGTTCAGTGGAACAGGCTTCCTCGGGAGGCGGCGGGCTCTCTTTCTTTGGAGGTTTTCAAACAGAGGCTAGAGGGCCACCTGACAGCAATGTGGGGTCTGTGAACTTGGGAGATCATGAGAAGGGAGGGCAGGGAGGGTTGCCTCAGTGCTTAGTTCTCGTGGCCCTTTCTTACACACCCAGGGAAATGCTGATCACCACTTTGGGGGTCAGGAAGCCATTTTCCTCCAGGCCCGATTGGCTCAGGGATCCTGGAGGTTTTTTTGGTCATCTCTTGGGCATGGATCACTGCGGGTGGGGGGCAGGTAGCGCGGGCTGTAAATGCAGCCTGCTTTAACATCTGGCCGAACATCTGTTTGAGCCCCACCGTGGCCGGAGTGAGCTCCCGGCCTACGTCCCAGCTCCCGCCCACCCAGCGGTTCAAAAGCCCGTTAAAGGGCGAGTAGATAAATGGGGACCTACCCTTAGTAGGGTAGGGGGCACCCCCTCGCCCTGAGGAGTGTGGTGTGCGGCGGTGGCGAAGGAACAGCGATGATGGCGGCGACGGTGGAATCCTGGAAGCAGAGACGAGGTGGTGTGGTGCAACGACGAAGCCAGTAGAGTGACCCCTGGTGGCCTGCGGAGATACAGCAGACAGCGGCCGTTGCTAGCAGCAGAAGGCGCGGAAGACGTCATCTCCCGGCGCGGCGGAGACTACTGGACAGAGCCGAGGCTGGGAGAGACGAATCAACACGCCGAGAAAGCTGCCTCGCCGGAGAAGCGCCACGAGAGAGATGTCCTGCTGACCGAAGGAAGACAGCTGAGAGCCGAGGAAGCCGGAGGCCAGAAGGGAGAGCCGCCACCACCGGGGTGCTAGGTAGGCTGACCCAACCCCTGAGAATGTGCCCATAGCACTACAATCTGTAAACCGCCCAGAGACCCCCATGGGGGGGTTAGGGCGGTATATAAATCGAATGATAAATAAATAAATAAATAAATAAATATTTGTGAATTTCCTGCATGGTGCAGGGGGTTGGACTAGATGACCCTGGTGGTCCCTTCCAGCTCTATGATTCTATGAGCTTGTGAGTTTCAGAGATGGAACTACGCCACTTGTTTTCAGTGCTCTTGACATTAATATGCTATAGAAATCCATTATGTATTTTAACAGGGGTCATTTTGTAGAAAAAAAGGTGCAGGAGCTCATTAGCATAACTCATTAGCATAACTTATTTTCATGTGCCACACCCCCTGACATCACCAGAAGTGTGTCAGAAGGCAACTCCCACTGCTCAGGCTCCACTGGACTGTTTTGGATTGCTAGCTATTGGGGGGGGGGGTGTGCAGATCTGTCCTCGCAGAGGAGGGAGAGCTTGTACCTGAATAAAACCTGGTCTTAAAGGTGCCACTGGACTGTTGTGGATTGCTAGCTGGGGGAGGGGAACGCACAGATCTGCCCTCACAGAGGAGGGAGAGCTTGTACCTGAGGGTGGGCCGGGGGGGGCGGCTCTGTAACTTACCTGGCTGCTTCTTGTCCCTCATGGCCCGACTGAGGGCTGCTGGGAGCAGGGGGCAGGGCTTGTTGCATGTGCCCGCCCCCTAAGCTCCGTACTGCCGGAGCTCTGCTCCTGTGCGCTCCTGCAGGAAATGACCCCTGTGTATTTATACTGCAGATTAACATTTGTTTTATCAAGGTATATTTTTTAACTGGATGGCACTGGCTAACCCAATCTTGCCAGCTCTCAGAAGCTAAGCAGGGTCGGCCACGTTCAGATGGGAGACCGCCAAGGAAGTCCAGGGTCTCTAGGCAGAGGCAAGCAATGGCCAGCCACCTCTGATCATCAGTCGGCTGTGACTTGACTGCACGTTCCACCACCACACTTGTGTGTTTGACTGGTTCTTGCTTAGCCGCCACCTTGAACCCCGCCCCTTTGCTCTGCAAAGTAGGAAGCCCGGGGAGCGTAATGCAGAAACAAGACTTCGTACTTGCTGGGAGGAGACCACCAGTGTTCCCTCTAAACTGAGTTGGTGTGAGCTAGCTCACAGTTTTTTAGCCTCCAGCGCACAGGTTTTTGTCTTCGCTCAGGAAGGAGGGCTCCAGAGCAGACTAATTGATGCCATAGCCAAATCGCTCGCTCACAACTTTAATGCCAGTAGCTCACAAAGTAGAATTTTTGCTTACAAGACTCCACAGCTTAGAAGGAACATTGGAGACCACCTGCTCTTTCTCGCCTTCTTTCATCTCTTGCAAAGCTTTCTCACTGTATCTCATTGTATCTTGGTCTTCACTTTGGGTGGAATTGGCCCCCTTGTTTGTGTGACCCTGCTGGGGTGCCTCTCAGAGCAGCCTGGCATTCGCCACAAGAAAACCCCCCCCCCCATCACATTATCTCGGCCTCACCTACTAAATTTCTTTGTGGTGGGTCAGAATAAAGACGGCAGTCCTGCCTACTGCAGACAATGTTTTCAGGGGGGGGGGGAAAGAGGGACTCAAACGCTGACAGTGATCTATGAGTGGAATTATAAGCTTCGTAACTTTAATTTTGCCTTTGGTGGTGTGATTCCGTAGCCATGGATGCTAGAAGCTGCCAAAGAGTTTCCCATTTGTTCTTCCTTTCCAGTTTAAATGAGGTTCAAACAACGGTCTGCCCCTGCCATCTAGTGGTCAGTCTGAGACATGACTTCCTCTTAAGAAACCAAGACGTCTCATTGATCTCCGGAGCATAAAGCGATGCTTGTTAGGTTCCAAAAAGTGCTGAGTAATGTTTTGGTGCTGACACCATGAATCACGTGAAACAAAAGAAATAACAGTCCCCTTGCTGTGTTGCCAGTCAACTGCAATGTCCTTCTGCAAAAGATTTCTGCAATGTATGGGGCTCGTCATAGGGTTTTTATCAGGCCTACAATATAGGGTTGCAGGCCTCTGTGTTGGGAAATACCTTGAGATTTTGGGGGTGAACCTGAGGAGGGGGGAGTTTGAGTAGGGGAGGGACTTCTGTGGGGTATAATTCCAGAGAGTCCACCCTCCAAAGAGGGCCAATTTATCCAGGGGAGCTGATCTCTGTCAGCTGGAGATCAGTTGTAAAAGCGGGGGATCTCCAGGCCCCACCTGGAGGCTGGCAACCCTATCTCTGTAGCCTCGAGACAAGCTGTAATTCCAGAGGAACCCTAGGCTGCACCTGGACGCTGGCATCCCTAAGATCAGTCGTTAGCCCAGGAGGTCTCCAGTCACCCACCTGGTGCTTGGCAACCGTATCTAAAAAAAGACATAAAGCGTTCTGTCCGGAGCTTGAGAAGACTCCCATTTTGTGCTGCCTGCCACAGCATGCAAAACTGGTGATGTGAGAAGAAGAAGAGGAGGAGGAGGAGGAGATTGGATTTCTACCCTGCCCTTCACTCGGAGTCTCAAAGCAGCTTACAATCTCTTTTGCCTTCCCCTCCCCACAACAGACACCGTGTGAGGCAGGTGGGGCTGAGAGAGCTCTTGACAGAAACTGCCCTTTCAAGGACAGCTCTGACAGGACTATGGCTTGACCAAGGTCATCCAGCAGTTGCAAGTGGAGGAATGGGGAATCAAACCTGGTCCTCCCAGATTAGAGTCCGCGCACTTAACCACTACCACCTACTGCCACCTTCCAGCTGAGCAAGAAACAGAATGGAAACACAGCAAGGTTGAGCAAATGTAGTGAAACCCCGTGTTAGAACAAAACACTCAATACTAACATGCTACTATGTCTTCATATATTGATTTAAATCATATACTTAAATACAATAGAGACCCTAGTGTATCTTATTCACTATAGTACGAAAACCTAAAGATCAATACATATCTAATAGAAAAGTCCGCAGCTACAGAGACAGGTTCCAATGCTGTAGACTATCTTGCTTTCTGATGAGAGATGCCGTCATCAATGCCAACATTGTAGGCTGTTATGCTTTCCAAAAAGAGATATTTATTTATTTATTTTTCATATTTATATCCCGCCCTCCCCAATGGGCTCAGGGCGGCTCACAAGGGCAAGGTTAAAACCGAGCCATCAGTAAAACATATGGTACGTAATAAAAACATCCAACATTAAAACAATGGTGCTCAATCAATTACTAACATCGTGGGTCCAAGATGGATCAGCTCAGTTCTTCTCCAGGATCTTCTAAACATTCCCGAGTTCTTCCTCAGGGCATCGCCAAAGCGTCCTTTTGGTACAGTGACGGTGATGGTATAGTGGGGCGGCGGCTCCTACTCAAACGCCTGGCGGAAGAGCTCCGTCTTGCAGGCCCTGCGGAACTGCATAAGGTCCCACAGGGCCCGGATCTCCCCCGGGAGCTCGTTCCACCAGGTAGGAGCCGCCACCGAAAAAGCCCTGGCCCTGGTCGCAGCTAATTTGGCATCCTTGTGGCCCGGGATGACCAACAAATTTTGGGCCCCTGACCGTAGTGCTCTTGGGGGAACATGTGGGGAAAGGCGGTCCCTCAGGTAGGCTGGACCCAGGCCATGTAGATACAGCAGGCATCAAAGCAACACACCTCCCAGGCAAAAGATGTGTGTTTCGAGAGATTCTTCTTCAGGCAAAATTATTTTTCCTGGAACCAAAGCTCACAACGCTACAGTGCACAAGTCAACGATTCTGTGGAGGGCTTCTCCTGGGAGGCGTGTTGCTTTGATGCCTGTGGGTATTGGCTGAAAGCCCACCGTGTTCATTTTCCACAATGGCCACCCACAGTTTCTTTCTCCTCCCCTCTTCCTCTCCACCCCGATCTGCCCCACAGGTGTTGCTGGGAAACAAATCACATGACTTGCCCAGCTTCATGGGCCCCAAGGGTTATCAGCCCCCCTGGCATGTTGCCCACCACTCTCCCTCGTCTTGGTGGCCGTGTCCTCGGGTTGCCAACCTCCAGGTGTGGTCCTGGAGATCTCCCAGTATTAAGACGACGGACATCAGTTCTCCAGAAGAAAATGGCTCCTTTGGAGGGTGGACTCTATGGCATTGTACCTTGCTGAGGTCCCTCCCCGCCCCAGGGCCCACCCCCAAATCTCCAGGTATTTCCCAGAGCAGAGCTGGCCATGATATCGTGTCCACAGAGTTTATTTTTTGAGATGTTTCTCTCATTGGGAGCAATGTTCCCTCCAAGCTGTGGAGTCTTGTGAGCAAAAATTCTACTTTGTGAGCTACTGGCATTAAAGTTGTGAGCAAACAGTTTGGCTGCTGCATAGATTAGTTTGCTCTGGAGCCATCCTTCCTGAGCTGAGACAAAAATCTGTGAGCTGGAGGCTAAAAAACTGTGAGCTGGCTCACACCAACTCAGCTTAGAGGGAGTGGAACTTGGGAGTGGAAACGCCTGGTAGGAGCAAAACAACTGAACAGACGCTGGATGAGAGGAAGATGGAGCTCTGCCTCCCCATCAGGCTGGCCGATTTGCCACCCCGGCAGCCCTTAGCTGTAGCAAAGTTAGCACAGATACCAAATAAAAGGCAGAGCAGTAAACGTTAAAACACGCCATGGCACATTAAAACCCATCTCTTAAAAGGTAAAGGTTCCCTTGCTCGAAAGCCAGTCGAGCCTGACTCTAGGGTTGCGGTGCTCATCTCCGTTTCCAAGCCGAAGAGCCAGCGCTGTCCGAAGACGTTTCCGTGGTCACGTGGCCGGCATGACTAGACACCAAGGCGCACGTAACGCTGTTCCCTTCCCACCGAAGTGGTACCTATTGATCGACTTGCAATGTCTTGCTTTCGAACTGCTAGGTTGGCAGGAGCTGGAACTAGAGACGGAAGCTCACCCCGTCATGCGGCACACTCGGGTCTCGAACTGCTGAACTACCGACCTTCCACAGCCTGCAGTTCAGCGTCTTAACCACTTGAGCCACCGCAGCTCCATCAGCTTAAAGGAAGCACAAATTCTGAGAACTTGGCAGCAGAACGTCTTCTTTCTGGATTGGTGTCTGCCAACAAAAAAGAGATCCGGCGAGATTTGACAGGCACTTGGTATTGACTCAGGATGGATAGGTGTGATCTGTAGGACTGCCAGCGATGGGGTGGGAAGTTCCTGGAGATTTTGGGGGTGGAGCCTGAGGAGACCCAGGTTAGGGGAGGCGAGGGACATCTGTGAGGACTAATGCCACAGAGCCCACCTTCCAAAGCGGCCATTTTCTCCAGGGGAACTGAACTCTGTTGGCCTGGAGATCAGTGGTAATCCCAGGAGATCTCGAGCCTCCACTGGGAGGTTGGTAACTCTGTTATTCCAGACAACTCTGGCATCCATCTATCACAGAAGAAGATGAGGCGATCTGTGGTCGCAGTTTGGTGTCGTGGTGAAGTGCGCGGACTCTAATCTGGGAGAACCAGGTTTGATTCCCCACTCCTCCTCCACTTGCACCTGGCTGGATGACCTTGGGCAAGCCGTAGTTCTGGCAAGAGCTGTCCTTGAAAAAGAGCCGTTTCTGTCAGAGCTCTCTCAGCCCCGCCTACCTCACAGGGTGTCTGTTGTGGGGAGGGGAAGGGAAAGGAGTTTGTAAGCCGCTCTGAGACTCCTTTGGGTAGTGAAGGGCGGGGTATGAATCCAATCTTCTCTTCTTCTTCTTAGTGGTTGAGTGCGCGGACTCTCATCTGGGAGAACCGGGTTTGATTCCCCACTCCTCCACTTGCACCTGGCTGGATGACCTTTGGCAAGCCATAGTTCTGATAAGAGCTGTTCTTGAAAAAGAGCAGTTCTCTCAGAGCTCTCTCAGCCCCACCTACCTCACAGGGTGTCTGTTGTGGGGAGGGGAAGGGAAAGGAGTATGTAAGCCACTTTGAGACACCTTTAGGTAGTGAAGGGCGGGGCAGAAATCCAAACTCCTCCTCCTCCTCCTCCTCCTCCTCCTTCTCCTCTTCTTCTTCTATTATTCTGGTCGCAGAGTAAGAGTGACCCTCAGACTATGGAGTTGTGCTGAGGCACCTCCTGAGCTCTCTGCAGTCTGTAGGACATTCAGTTTGCCTAACATAAAAGGCCAGCCTGTGGATCAGAGTCGTAAGGAGGCTTAGATGCGGGAGAAGAGTCAGAGAGGGGAAATCGCCGTTGCAAAAGTACAGCATATGTACCTTCTGTGGGCCTGTGGGTCTTCATATACAGATATCTTTGGCCACCGTGTGACCCAGAGTGTTGGACTGGATGGGCCATTGGCCTGATCCAACATTGGCTCCTCTTGTGTTCTTACGTGAAGCTGCTGCTGCCTTATTCCAAATCAGACCCTTGATCTATCAAGGTCAGTTTTGTCTATTCTGACAGGCTGGGGTCATTCCCTGCAGGAACGCACAGGAGCGGAGCGCCGGCAGTAAAGAGCCCAGGGGGCGGGAACATGCAACAAGCCCCACCCCCTGCTCCCAGCAGCCCTCAGTCAGAGCAAGAAGCAGCCAGGTAAGCTGCATAGCCCCCCCTGGCCCAAAACAGTCCATTGGCACCTTTAATACCAAGTTTTATTCAGGTACAAGCTCTCCCTCCTCTGTGAGGGCAGATCTGCACGTCCCCCCCCCCAACAGCTAGCAATCCAAAACAGTCCAGTGGAGCCTGAGCAGTGGGTGTGTTGCCTTCTGACACACGTCCGGTGATGTCAGGGGTGTTTGGCATATGCAGGTCTTTCCCATTACCTGCTGCCTAGTCCTTTCACTGAAGATGCCAGGAATTCAACCTGTGACCTTCTGCTTCCTAAGCAAAAGCTCTACCACTGGGAGGTGACCTCTTCCCTACAGGTTTTGCTGCCTTTAAGGCATGATGCACCTTTAGATTTGTTCTCTTGTAAATTTAATAATAATTAATGCCAGCACCAGTGATATACATAGGAAAGCACAAACACCCAAGGAGCATGGAACGTAAGGAAATGACATAAAAGAAATGGATTTTATTTCTGTTCTTTGCTTTTTTACAACATTTGTATGCCACCTTTCCACCCTTACAAGGACCAGCAGGGCAGCTAGAAATTGAAAACGTACACGATAAAAACCACATTTTGCAATGATTAAAATCACCTCCCCCAAGACACATCATTAAAACAATTAAAAAGCAGAATTAAAATATCCGCAAAAGATTAAAACAGAAATCTCTATACCCCTCCTAATTTAAGCTGTGATAATTGCTAACCTTCCAACCCAAGAAGAAGATATTTTCATCAGTATTTTTTTTAAAGAGCCCAAAAGAGGATGGACACCAAAAAGAGAGAACGTGTCCTCTAAAAAGAGGACATCTGGTAAGCCTAAAACATTGGTTGGGAAGGCTGACTGAGGGAATGCCAAAGGAAGAAGCAAAAAATGTCTCCACCTGCTGGTGAAAGGCAGCAATAGAAGGGGACAGAGGAGTCTCCCTGGGGGGAAAGTTGCAGGGTTTTGGTGCCATGACCGAGAAGGCCCTGTCTGGAGTTCCTGCCTGGAGATCTGAGAAGGTGGGGGCACCCAGAACAGGGCTTCCAGAAATGAGAAGAAATTCCATCGTTTGTATTCATGTCGGGGCATATCAGTATTATATAACTTTTAACCAGAACAGGTTCTTCAGAAAGTCTTTCTAAGCACCTTGCAAGGGAACGTATTTTTAACACCCTTTTACTTAATGGCCTGGATTTGAGCAGCCCCTCTCCTCTATGAACGCATGCTATATTTTATACATGCAGCAGCAGGGTTATCACCCCCCCCCCAACCACACGCCTTCCCCTCTCCCGCTGGCCTCCTGCTTCATCACAGACGTCTCTGAACTCTGGGGAGATTTAAAAGCCTCTCACGGAGTGTAGTGCAGAGAGAGAGGACAGAAATAGAACTGAGCGACACCCTCTAGATGAGCATCTGTGCAGAAAAATGCAATGGCAGAAGCAGCGAGCGAACAAAGGAGCGTGTTCCTGGTGAATTTCCCTCCCCAAAGTACATCTGGCTGTAGCCTGTAAAGGAATCCAGGACGAGCGGTGCATTCAGCCCCCCTCCCCTTCCTATTTCAGCACTTGTGGTCCCCAAGGCGATTTTAACATTGAATTATTCTGTAAGGATTCTCTTCTTCTCTTCTGGCCTTTCTGACTTTAAAAAAAAGAAGAAGCTTTACTTGTCTCAGGGCTTGGTGCATGCAGAAACAGCCCTTTGAAGGAAAAAGCCATTGAGTGTTCTTCTGGAGTGCCATTCCGGAACTTCTACCCCAAGAGAGCATTAATGCAAGACATGAGTTAGAGAACCTTCCTTTTAAAAAAAACACCAAGCAATCCTATAGTCCACAAAAGTGCAGACTTCGGAGAGAGGCTGTTGCCAAGCAGCTGAACAAGCCATGGGGATGCTGCTGTGTCAGGTAGCCCTGTCATAGGTCTGGAACGTGGAGGGGTGCCCTCCCGTTTTCTGTCTCAGCTCTCCCTGGCTCACCAACTGTTTGCTGTCTTATGCTTGACCTTGTAGATGCTCCAGCTGCAGTTTTACTCAGCTGGGAAAGTTAACGGCTTTTGCTTTGCCCGCTTGCTTTGCCCATCTGCGCGAAATGTATCCATTGGCTCATGCTTACCGGGGAGATGCTTGATTCTAGTATAAGTCAGAGGCCCTCGTATTGGCGGCCATTCCTGACACAAGCAGTACACGTGTCTCTAGTTCCGGATTTACCAATAAACAGTTATCTTCTCGTGAAGCCCTGTGTTGAGTAACTTGGCTAAGGACCCTGACATGCCGGTGATTTCAGAAGTCCATTCTCACCCTCGCCTCGCACAGAGAAATGTCCTTTTTAAACTGAGGGTGATTTCCCACAAGCGCTGCTCCGCGCTCACTCCTCCCTTTTGCCCCATGGTACGTGTCAACTTCACACAAGCTGCTGCGCAGCCGCATTTTGCCGCATTTTGCCCTGCAGCTTTGTGCGATTTCCCCCGCA
This sequence comes from Gekko japonicus, assembly GCF_001447785.1. NCBI lineage: Eukaryota > Metazoa > Chordata > Lepidosauria > Squamata > Gekkonidae > Gekko > Gekko japonicus. Next base: position 433,420 of record NW_015169199.1, read on the forward strand.
TCTACTCAGTCCTCAAAAAACAGGATCGAGTAGATGTGGGGGAAATCGCACGAAGCTGTGGGGCAAAATGCGGCTGCGCAGCAGCTTGTGGGAAATCACACTCTTAAGGGACGCTTTTAAAGTTACTTGCACGTGACAGCAGGCGCACGGCAGGACATGAGGAGCTGTTTTGGCAAGAGTGAGTGGGATTGACACAGCCCTTTCCCAAGGTGTTCCTCCCCCCCATCTATTTTTCTTTCATTTTCCTTTTGCATAAAACATTACCAGCAGGAGTTCCCTGTTTGCATTAAGAGAATTAACAGAAATAACAAAGTATTCCAATTAACAAATGGCATAAGAACATAAGAGAAGCCAATGCTGGATCAGGCCAATGACCCATCCAGTCCAACACTCTGGGTCACACAGTGGCCAAAAAATACCAGGTGCCAGCAGGAGGTCCAGGACACTAGAAGCCCTCCCACTGTTAACACCCCTCGCGCTCCCAGGACACTAGAAGCCCCCCCCCTGTTACCCCCCCCCCCAAGCACCAAGAATACAGAACACCATTTGCCTGTCAGGTTCCTGGTTAAATCAGTTCTCAACACCAGCCAGTTTGGAGGAAGCTAACTTTATTGAGACAATTGATAGATACCCTCCTGGACACATCTATTGTTAGAACGGAAGTTAAACATGCGAAGGTTACAGATATAGGGATTTCAAGTAAAAGCACTAAAAGTCAGAGCCCAATCACCCCACCCCCCGCATTTGCCCGCCAGAACTAACTGTCAGCTCCCCCCATTCCCCCCGAAGAAGAAGAAGAAGAAGAAGAGATTGGATTTATACCCCGCCCTTCACTACCCAAAGGTGTCTCAGAGCGGCTTACAAACTCCTTTCCCTTCCCCTCCCCACAACAGACACCCTGTGAGGTGGGTTGGGCTGAGAGAACTCTGACACAAACTGCTCTTTTTCAAGGACAGCTGTGCCAGAGCTTGTGACTGACCCAAGGTCACATCAGCAGGTGCAAGTGGAGGAGTGTGGAATCAAACCCGGTTCTCCCAGATTAGAGTCCTCGCACTTAACCACTACACCAAACTGGCTCTTTACATAGCAAGGGCCTGACATTTGAGAAGCCAGGACATTTGGCATCGCAAAGGTGACAACCCCCAGACACTTCAAAGAGAGGGGGGGAGACGAGCCTCCTCTCGCAACGACAGGCAAGCTGTAAACTACAAAATGCCCCAGCCTGAGAGTTCCTATCTACACCTTGTGGCTAATAGCCCCTGATGGACCTCTGCTCCATATGTTTATCATAGAATCATAGAATGTTAGAGTTGGAAGGGACCTTGCAGGTCATCTAGTCCAACCCCCTCACTCTGCAGGAGCACAGCCAAAAGATAGCCCTACATACCTACAACATACCCGAAATATGGTCGTCCATCCTCCGCTTGAAAATGTCCAGCGAAGGAGCATCCACCACCTCCCGAGGCAGAGTGTTCCACTGCTCATCCACTCTTCCGGTTAGTGAGTTTCTCCTGATATTTAGCCGGTATAGAATCATAGAATCATAGAATGTTAGAGTTGGAAGGGACCTTGCAGGTCATCTAGTCCAACCCCCTCACTCTGCAGGAGCACAGCCAAAAGATAGCCCTACATACCTACAACATACCCGAAATATGGTCGTCCATCCTCCGCTTGAAAACGTCCAGCGAAGGAGCATCCACCACCTCCCGAGGCAGACTGTTCCACTGCTCAACCACTCTCACAGTTAGGAAGTCTCTCCTGATATATTTTTTTTTTTATTAATTAAAATTTAAAATTTAAAATACAATCAATAGCTATGAGTCGAAATAGCAGCAAAAATAAAATCGGGAGGGGGACACATTCACGATATCTGGGGAGTTTCCCCAATACAAGTGATAAACTTGTGGATGAGCAGGAGCGTTCAGCATTGAAGAAAATGTGACAGCCTCAGTTGATGTAGAAATACTCTTAATTGGTTCAGTGGATGCAGCCACTTATCACCCCATGTTGTCAATAGATTGCACCATCAACCAAACAGTAGCCCTTCATATTTTGGTTTTCTTATTTGTTCCCAGTCAAATTTGTCTATGTTCATTTTCTCTAATACAGGGTGTCTCTCCTGATATTTAGCCAGTAACGTCTCCCTTGTAATTTTCACCCATTAGACCTAGTCTTGCAATCCGGAGCAAGAGAGAATAGATCCGCTCCATCTTCTACATGGCAGCCCTTCAGATACTTGAAGACCGCAATCATGTTCCCCCTAAGCCTTCTCTTTCCCAGGCTAAACAGACCCAACTCTTTCAGCCTTTCCTCATAAGACTTGGATTCCAACCCTCTCGCCATCCTGGTTGCCCTCTTCTGGACACGCTCCAATTCCCTCTTGACGCCGTCCATGCTCGTAGCTGCCACCTCATCCTGCGGCAGGGAATTCCGCGTGTTCATCATATGACAGTTTCAGAGGGCAGCCTCATTGGCCTGCAGTAGAACAGGTTTGAGTCCAGTAGCAACTTAGAGGCCAAGAAGGTTTGGGGAGGGGGAATGAACTTCTGGGAGTCCTCTAATATAGGAAGCTTTGACTCCCCAAAAGCTTACACGTAGGAAAATCTCGTTGGTCTGACGTGTGCTACTGGACTTGAATCCCACAGATCATATGACAGTTGCATTGAAAGTGGTAATTGGTGGTTTATAGGAGTTGACAGGATGTAGGATAGTTGATAGGAGGGATAGGAGGAGGGCGGGGAGAGGACGCTCAAGAATGGGTTTAAATTAAGGGCAGAAAGAGTTGTGCCAGAGTGGAATGGGCTGCCTAGGGCGGTGGCAGTCTTCAAGCAGCGGCTGGACAAACACTTGTCAGGGATGCTCTGGCCTGATCCTGCACTGAGCAGGGAGGTTGGACTAGATGGCCTGTATGGCCCCTTCCGACTCTGTGATTCTGTGATATTTCTTTATTTCTTTATTTATTTATTTATGTTTGGAGTTATACCCCGCCCTACCCCGAAGGCTCAGGGCGGCTGACAAGGGCACTATGTGCCAAGGTTATAACAATAAAACACATAATATAAAACAATAATTTACAATAAAATATAGTCACAAATTTACAATACAAATTTAACCAAGATGGGTAGATCTTAACCTCCATAATAACTTCCTGAGAACTTGTCATCCAGTCCCTGCCCAGACACCTCGCTCCCCCCAGTGGGGTCCAGATAATCATGATGGTAATACGGCAGTGCATAGGAGGCGAAGGTGGAATAGTAGTGGCGGCGGCTCCTGCTCAAACTCCTGGCAGAAGAGCTCCGTCTTACAGGCCCTGCGGAACTGAGAAAGGTCCCACAGGGCCCGGATCTCTTCCGGGAGCTCTTTCCACCAGGTAGGAGCCGCCACCGAAAATATAGCAACTATGTTAGAATCTGAGAAAAAGCACTAGTATTCCGGGGAAGCGACAGCTTTTGCTAACAAGAGAAGAAGAAGAGATTGGGTTTGTACCCCGCCCTTCACTACCCAAAGGAGTCTCAGAGCGGCTTACAAACTCCTTTCCCTTCCCCTCCCCACAACAGGCACCCTGTGAGGCAGGTGGGGCCGAGAGAACTCCTGACAGGAACGACTGCTCTCTTTCAAGGACAGCTGTGCCACCACCTGTGGAGACAGCCTGACTTGCCGCCTTCTCACTGGCCTGCAGTCTGGCCTCTTACGAAGCTGGTGGCTGTTAGAAGTGGGGGGCTTGGCGCTGTCTCCTGCCTCAGACTTGAGAAGATAGCACCAAAGAGTTTGGGCAGATAGAGCCATCAGGACACACAGAGCATCAGGGCTTTTTTTGTAGAAAAAGCCCAGCAGGAACTCATTAGCATAATAGGCCACACCCAACAGCAGAAACTCATTAGCATATTAGGCCACACCCCTGACTGCACAGCTCAATAGCATATTAGGCCACACTCCCATGTTACCAGAAGTGTGCTCATCCAGCCACACCCACCTTTTGCTTCTTATTCTGTTGACCTTGTTTGTTGTCAAAACCCAGGGCCTTTTTTGTAGCAGGAACTCCTTTGCATGTTAGGCCGCACACCCCTAATGTAGCCAATCCTAATGAGTGTCTGCTGTTGGGTGTGGCCTATCATGCTAATGAGTTCCTGCTGGGCGTGGCCAACTAAAGAGCCAGCTGGAACTCCGTTCCTGCCCAAAAATAGCCCTGCAGAGCATCCTTGCCTTCCTGCCATCTGATCATTTCCTTTGAAGCAGAGTGCGACTCTTAGGGGCCATTTCCCCTGCTTCCGCTCTCCCACTCTCTCTCCCACTCTCTTCTCTCTCCCACGGACACAAAGAAGGTGCTTGATCTCCATCTTGCACCATGGAGGCTGGACACGCGTCCAGCATCCAACACCATCTAGCTAGTTAGAACAGGTGATCTATGGCCCCGGCCACACGTGCCGGAAAATGTGCCCGGGGGGGGGGGGGGGGGAGGGCACCGTCACATTCTGATCCGCCATTATGCGATCAGACGCAATGGCGGTGCACCGGGGTTTTGTCCTTCGGCGCGCGCTGCAAAGGGGACGGCCGGAGGGAATAGGCGCGCGCTGGCGCGATCACACCGAGCGAGTCCATCTGTAGCCCGTGGCAAACCATTTGCTAGTAGATCTTTGCAGGTACTTTTTAACTGCACATCTTCGGCGGCACGCCATGGGTTGGCCACGAGTGCACTACGGTTGCCAGATGTTGCGGTGTGATCGCACCCTGAAAATCCGCCCGACATTCGTGCCTTTCGTGCAGCAAATTCTCCATGTGACGGGGGCTGGTGTGAGGCTGCTGCAGATGGAGGGATCCCTCATCCAAAATGCTATGCTGGAGGCCAAAGACCTAGAGAAGGCCAGGGCACTATAATCAGACGTGTTAGGGTTCCTCATTTTGCTGGTTTACCTACCTTACAAGATAAAGAGCAGCAGCACAGCAATATGAGTTAAACAAGAAAAAAAATGCACGCGCCAAAAGTCAATTATTAAAAATCTATATATTTATTGATATTACATTTGCAATTACTCACTATAACATGACAGATTTCCCTATGACATATATCGTAAATAAGTTGACAGTTTGAAATTCAACAGGTAAAGTCCCCCCCAATTAACATCTGTGTAATAATTATTGATTCTTTTGATTCTTCGGATGTGTTTCCTCACATATAGTGTCTCTGCCAACTTCTCTTCAAAAGTCTGAAGCATTGCCTCCGCTATACCATAATGAAAATGGTATAGTGGAGGCATACTTCAGACTTTTGAAGGGCGGTTCCAAGAAGTGATTGATTTCCCATGGGGAGTCACTGAGGATTGCTGTATCTAAATGATACCTTGTGGATGTTTACGCATACCTATAAAATGTTGAATCCAGCATGATTCTTGAAAAAATTACTGAAATGGATGTATAGCGGGAGGTCTGTCGAGTCGGCTGGCGGAGATGCTATATGTGAGGAAACACATCCTTAGAATCAAAAGGACTCTCATGTGTGATAGATGTCATAGGAAGATTGCTCATGTTATAGTCATGTTATAGTGAGTAAGTATAAATGTGATATCAATACATACATAAATTTTTTTGTTGTTCAGTCGCACAGTCGAGTCCGAGAGCCAGTTTGGTGTAGTGGTTAAGTGTGCGGACTCTAATCTGGGAGAACCAGGTTTGATTCCCCACTCCTCCACTTGCACCTGCTGATGTGACCTTGGGTCAGTCACAAGCTCTGGCACAGCTGTCCTTGAAAAAGAGCAGTTTGTGTCAGAGTTCTCTCAGCCCCACCCACCTCACAGGGTGTCTGTTGTGGGGAGGGGAAGGGAAAGGAGTTTGTAAGCCGCTCTGAGACTCCAAGTGAAAGGGCGGGGTATAAATCCAATCTCTTCTTCTTCTTCTTCTTCTTCTTCGCGACCCCATGGACCAGATCACGCCAGGCCTTCCGGTCTTCTGCCGTCCTCTGAAGTTTGCTCAACTTCATGTTCGTTGCATCTATGACACTGTCTAACCATCTCATCCTTTGCCGTCCCCGTCTTCTTTGACCTTCAATCTTTCCAAGCATCAGGGTCTTCTCCAGTGAAATACATACATACATACATATACATACACACACACACACACACACACACATAGATAATAGATAGATAGATAGATAGATAGATAGATAGATAGATATACACACACACAGAGACACACGGAGCTGCGGTGGCTCAAGTGGTTAAGACGCTGAACTGCAGGCTGTGGAAGGTCAGCAGTTCGAGACCCGAGTGCTGCATGACGGAGTGAGCTCCCGTCTCTAGTCCCAGCTCCTGCCAGCCTAGCAGTTCGAAAGCAAGAAATTGCACGTAGATAAATAGGTACCACTTCAGTAGGAAGGGAACAGCGTTCCGTGCGCCTTGGTGTTTAGTCATGCTGGCCACATGACCATGGAAACGTCTTTGGACAGCGCTGGCTCTTTGGCTTTGAAATGGAGATGAGCACCGCAACCCTAGAGTTGGACTCGACTGGCTTTCGAGCAAGGGAACCTTTACCTTTTTATACACACACACACACACACACACACACACACACACACACACACACACACACACACACACACATATATATATATATGATTTTTAATAATTGATTATTGGCACATGCATTTTTTTCTTGGTTTACTGTGCTCATTTTTCCTACATGTTATTGAATCAAAGTTATTGTTAAATCTCTGTAATAAAAATAGTTTGTTACTCTGCCTGGGTCCTCACACCTCATTTGGTCACTTAGAAGGGGACACCTGCTGGAAAAGGAGTGTGCAAAGGGGCAGGGTGGGTGCTCTGGGCCCTCCTGAGGGCACCCATACCAGAGTGGTGGCAGCCATTAGTGAACTTTTCAGGCCCGCAACAGCTGTCAAAAGGGCCCTGGAGTTCTCTCAGATATACCTCTGATCTCCGGATACAGGGACCAGCTGTCATGGAGAACTCCGTGACAAGGCAGAGACGTTCTCTGAGTTAGTAGAAAGGCAGATCAGGGACTTGAGATCGCCCCCATCTTAGATGGGCTTACGCTTCCCTGGAAAAGCCAGGTTTGCAGCTGGGGAGTGCTACTCAACAGGGCAGTCACCTTAGAAAACCAGGGGCTGTGGTGGTCTGGAGTGCTTTTGCCCAGCTTCGGCTGGTGGGTCAGTTTCACCCATTCCTTGGTCAGTTGGATCTAGTCATAGTGATCCATGCCTTAAGTCGCATCTAGACTGGACTACTGCAATATGCTGTCCTTGGGGCTTACCCTTGAAGCGTGTTCAGACATTGTAGCTATAGAACGCTACAGCTAGACGGTTGTTTGGAGCCAGCTATCAGGAGCATGTGGCCCTGGTATTACAGCAATTGCACTGGCTACCAATCTGTTCCCAAGCCCAATTCAAGGTGTTGGTTTTGGCCTTTATCTGAAGGACCATCTCCTCCCATGGGTTCCTGTCAGGGGTAAGATCACAGGGAGAGGTGCTCACTGACTCTCCCACCAATCAAAAAAGCTCATTTGGTGGGCAGGGCCTTTATAGTGGCAGCCCCACGATTTGTGGAAAAGCCTCCCCAGGAAGGTGTGCCCAGCACCCCCCTTTCAATTATTAGGAGGCAGCGGAAGACTGTTTTATTTAATCTGCTTTATTGATTATTGAACTAAATGGTGATATTAAATTTTGGTTTTGTGTGTTTTTTAAAAAATGTAATATCTTTCATTTTATTTTATTAATATTTTATTAATTACTTTATTAACATTTTATTAATATTTAAGCCGCCCTGGGCTCCATAAGCAAGAAAGGTGGCTGATGAATATTTTAAATACCTTAAGTAAATAAACTAATAGATAGGTAACAGATGCACCAAACAACTCTTCTTTGCCACAGTTCAGCCTCCCTATTCAGATGAAATTATTTACTGTAGAGTCCTGCTGGAATAAACAACTGCATTTGAACACATTATTGTCAGCTAGCTGCCATTGTCATTCCGGTTCCTGTGTAGTATCCTCCCCCCCCCCCCCTCATTCCTTGTTTGCTTGAGTTATGTTATGTAGTCCGCGGAACTCGCCAAGGTCGGGCAGCTGGGTGTAGGAGGAATGCTTCGCCTAGAATGTTTTGGGTATCTAGCATGTGAACTGAACCTGTGTTGACATTATAGAACTGTTGCGTTCCCATGCAATGGGCGCGAATTGTATGTTCTATTCCCGCCAGCGGGAACTGGGCTCATTGGTCCTTACCTGGTTCAAATGTCTATATTATGCTTTCCCTGGTTACCTGTAGTTATTCCTAACAATGTCCTGTTCTGGTTAAACCAACGCTTTGAAATAAACCTTGCTTGTTTTGCAACGTGGAGTTATTTTGAATGCTTGGGATCCAACAATTATGCAGAATCAGACCTTTGGCCCACCAAGTTCAGTAATGTCGACTCAGACTGGCAGTGACTCTCCAGGGTTTCAGGCAGAGGTCTTTCACATCACCCACTGCCTGGTCCTTTTAGCTAGACTGGGGATGTCGGGGATTGAACCTGGAACCTTCTGCATGCCAGGCAGATGCTCTGGCCTGAGCCACTCCCCCCCCTTTAGAAGGTATAAGAGTGAACAGAACCCTGCATGTGAGGCTCTACAAGAGGGGTGTCAAACATGCGGTCCGGGGGCCGGATCAGGCCCCCGGAGGGTTTCTATCAGGCCAGCAGTGGAACTGGCTGTCTTCTGCTTCTTCTTCCTGTTCTGCTGCTGCTGTGTCATCATAGGTTTGCAACTTACAGATACAAACCTGAACAGCATACTCAAGATTGCAACAGCACAGACATTTTGATGCAGTAATTCAGAGCAAGAGGTGTCAGTTATCAGACACTGTTGAATAAACAAAATATTGCAAGAGTGCTAATGTTTTAAGCATGTTTTTATTTTAAGTAAAAAAAAAAAACCCTTTGTGTTTGGGTCCTTTATAAAGTTTATATCTCCGCTACCTGGCATTACATTTTATGACACGCATGTCCCGGCCCAACAAGGTCTCATTTATGTCAGATCCAGCCCTCATAACAAATGAGTTCGACACTGTCCTGTTCTACAGGCTTTCTTCTGGAAGAGAGCCCCACCGACATGGCCTGCTTTCCTCACCGTTTGGAAACAGGGCTTGTATCCCCTGCTGTAGGTCTAAAGGAGGACTGTTGTGAAGTCAGCAGTTCTAACACCCATTGCAAACTCCTGTTACGAACACATTTGCGTGGCTAGCAGCCAAAAGAAGGAAAGAGGCCTGAGATTGGTGCAGTGGCTGCTGATGTCACACAGGCTGCTGATGTCATAATGGCCACGGGAATGGGCAGGAAGCAAGCAGGGACTGGAGGTGAATCTTAGGGACGAGACAGGTGTCAGGGGCAAGGACTCCCCAGTGAGGAGAGTGGAGAAGCAGGTAGAGCAAACCTGGCTGGGAGGAAATGTGCCTGCATCTCCACATGCGTATTCCATCGGATCTGAGAAGCTAAGCAGGGTTGGCCCTGGTTAGTATTTGGATGGGAGACCTCCATGGAAGTCTGGGGTCTCTGAGCAGAGTCGGGCAGAGGGAAACCACCTCCTGCCTTGGAAACCCTACGGGACTGCGGCGACTTGACAGCATCTTCCATCACCACCGGTGCCCCCGGAAATGAAAGCTCCACTTAGGTCTGTCAGTGGGGATTGGCCGTGTGACCTGTCTCACGCTTGCTAAAAGAACCCGGTCGTGCAGGGTAAGCAATCCCTCAAATTGCCCTGGCCTGTTGCGGAGAAAGAAGAGGCATTGGCATTTATAATGGACCATGTAAGCCTTAGCATCCGACCTCCGTGCCAAGGCTTAGCTTGTTTTCATGAAATAGTTGGTGTTTTTGGTTTTTTTGTTTTTGTTTTAAATTGAATTCTGAGCAAGACCTTCGTTGGAAACAACAGACGTGTAGATGTCAACAGCAGCTAGGAAGCATCGGACGTGGCCCGTTTCTACCTACTCCCCTGTTCCTGATTCAAAATATTCTGTCGCTGTTAACCCAGGTCTCCTTGAAGGTGCCACCGCCCCTCCATGCAAACCCCCTTCACACGGATGTGCGGCTGGTGGATGTGATCTCAGCCTGCGGCACACACCCTTCAACCAAACACTGGGCTGGTGCCATGCTGGGAAAGGGACAGTTTCCTCAGCCAGCAGCAATATTTTGCAGAACGGTGGGCAGGTGGCTGAGAGCCTCTCCTTTCTGCAGAAAGAGTAATCTGTCCTCTTTCCTCTGGCTGGGTGGGGGGGCAGGCCGGGGGAGGGCACCAAAGAAGCTTATATAGTAATATCCGGATAGAAGATGGCTTTTAAGCTCGGGCACACAACACAAATCAGAAGAAGAGCGTCTGAACCACGGGTCTTCGCCTCTCGGCAATTTGCCTCCGTATTTGGGAGATATTCTGCTTTAGGAAAGCCGGAGTGGGAGAAGGGAAGTAGGAATTGACTCTATTTTAAAATAATAATCATCTTCTTTTTGCTGTCCCTGAAGTTACTTAATGATTACGTAATCTGTTGTCTCCCCATCCTCTCCACAAGTTCCAACTTTCCGGCATCCTCACAAGTGCTACAGTTTTTGTTTTCGAAAGGGAGCCTTATTCTAGTTTGGCCAAAATTTTAAGCCAGATCCCGTTTCGTCCTTGCTTTTTTGCCCTGACGGGATGATTCCCAGCAAGATTTTGGTGTATCACAACCCCCTGGGGGGTACGCGGACTGAGACCTACACCGCTCCCCGACGTCGGAAGAAGTCACACGGAGACTTGTTCAAAAACGGATACCGAGTCAGGACGGGCCATAGCCATCGAGACAAGGAAGACCAACACACCTTTCGGCAGACCTTGGTGTCTTGTTATAGGGTCGGTGCCTACTGGGGTAAGGAGATTCTGTAGGGTTTCATTTCGTGCTGTGCAGCCGAGGGTGATTTCTCCATGGTGGCAGGCATGGTACTAATGTTTCACTGATTTCCAGAAAAGATTTGTTTCATTTTGTCGAGATTGCATTTGGGGATGAAGGGTAGAATTGGATGCCGACGCTTCTAGGAGCTTCCTTAGGAAAAATTCATTTTCCAGATGATTATTCTGTGTTTTTTTTAATGGAAGCTGGGCTTATTTATTGAGAAAGATTAATAAACATAGTAGGGATTCTTGAATATATTTCATAAAAGGGTAATCCCGGCGAGAAATCTCACAGTTTGTTTCAGTTTTGTTTCTGTTTCCCATCTCAAGAAAGCCTCTCCCTTCATTTCTTCATCTATGACTTCTAAAGATAACTGTGAGAGCCCGTTTGGTGTCGTGGTTAAGTGCGCGGACTCTAATCTGGGAGAGCTGGGTTTGATTCCCCACTCCTCCACTTTCACCTGGCTGGATGACCTTGGGCAAGCCATAGTTCTGATAAGAGCTGTTCTTGAAAAAGAGCAGTTTCTGTCAAGAGCTCTCTCAGCCCCACCTACCTCACAGGGTGTCTGTTGTGGGGAGGGGAAGGGAAAGGAGTTTGTAAGCCGCTCTGAGACTCCTTTGGGTAGTGAAGGGCGGGGGATAAATACAATCTCTCTCTTCTCCTTCTTAGTGGTTAAGTGCACAGATTCTCATCTGGGAGAACCGGGTTTGATTCCCCACTCCTCCACTTGCACCTGGCTGGATGACCTTGGGCAAGCCGTAGTTCTGATAAGAGCTGTCCTTGAAAAAGAGCCGTTTCTGTCAGAGCTCTCTCAGCCCCACCTACCTCACAGGGTGTCTGTGGTGGGGAGGGGAAGGGAAAGGAGTTTGTAAGCCACTCTGAGACTCCTTTGGGTAGTGAAGGGTGGGGTATAAATCCAATCTCTCTCTTCTTCTTCTTAGTGGTTACGTGTGCAGACTCTAATCTGGGAGAGCCGGGTTTGATTCCCCACTCCTCCACTTGCACCTGGCTGGATGACCTTGGGCAAGCCGTAGTTCTGACAAGAGTTTTCCTTGGAAAAGAGCAGTTTCTGTCTGAGCTCTCTCAGCCCCACCTACCTCACAGGGTGTCTGTTGTGGGGAACGGAAGGGAAAGGAGTCTGTAAGCCGCTCTGAGACTCCTTTGGGTAGGGAAGGGCGGGATATAAATCCAATCTCTTCTTCTTCTCTTCTTCTTCTTCTGTTTCAAAACCCAGTTTCTTTAAAACAACATTAGGAATCTGTGCATTGTTTTAACTAAGGCATGCTTCTTAATCAATACTATTTTTGAACTGTCCGTCCAGGAGTAACTTTAACAGTGCAATCCTAAATAGAGTTGTATGTATCTACTAAATCCATCGAGGTCACTGGGCAGTACTTTATTATTAGAAGGGCATAACTCTGTTCAGGATGGCACTGCCAATATCACAGCCTTCATGGAATATTTCCCTGCCCACTGTTGCATCTGCGCTCAACCCTTACCCTACAATCTGGACAAAAGAATGGAAGCTCACCCCCCCCCAGTTTTATTATCATGTAAAGAGAGGGTTGCCAACCTCCTGGAATGACGATTGCGACCTCTAGACAACAGAGATCAGTTCTACTGGAGGAAATGGCTGTATGAAGATGCTCGGTGTGTTCACTTCTTACCTTTCTTTTCTTTTTTTTCTTTTCTTTGTGGGGGGAACTCATTTTTGAAACTTTCCATGCTTTTCTTTTCCATTTTCTGCAGGGGGTCTGGTGATCTCATTGGTTGTGAAAAAGAATTTTATTTTATTTTTATTTTTTAAACTTTTTAAATTGAATTTTAGGTTTCCACGTGAAGGTCAGCTGATTCCCCCCCCCCAATCCCTTTTGTTGATCAAACACAGTCGTTCTTCCAAGTCTGTCTAAAGTAGCCAACCAGTTTTCGATCCTTTTCTGATTTCACTTCATTTTATAATTGTCCTATTTCTATCAGATTGGGGGTTTCCACATAATTTATGCGAGTAAACTCTTTTTACCTTGCGAGCAAATGCCCCGACTTAAAGGCTGTTGGATAACAGAACTTCAAATTCAAATGATTCGTAATCTGTGAATGGCAGTTCTGTGGCCAGTACTAATTAGGGCTTCCGTTATTAATAGTAACAATAATGTTTCGTAGCATTATCCATATATTTGTTCTTCAGGTATGGCCCTCATCTGTGGATGCCTAAATCCACGGTTTGGGGGCACGCTTACCCAAATCAGATTTTTCTGCAAACTTGGGTGAAAAATCTGCAAACTTAAAAAAAACAACACATGGAGGGGTGGTAACTCCCCCGAAAGTAAAATAGCATCCTCTGTGCAAGTGCAGAGAACACGCCTACCTTGTCAGAAGGTTGTCAGAAGAGCCCGGGAGCTGCACTGGGCCTGATGAGGAGGGAGGGTTTCTCCCCACATCTCACGGGTCCACACTTAGATTGTTTTAATCTTTACATCAACCTTGCCAGGTAGGTACACTTGAGCAGTGCCCTGACATAGGATATATGCTCAACCCAATTTACAGGGCAGCCCTAAGCTGATGTACAACCTTAAATGTAGGGTGCCAACCTCCAGGTGTGGCCTGGGGGCCTCCCAGAACTGCAACTGATATCCAGAGTACAGAGATGAATTCCGCTGGAGAACAGGGCAATTTCAGACGGTGAGCAACTATGGCATTATACTGCTCCAAGCTCCCTGCCCTCCCCAAACCCCGCCCTCCCCAGTCTGTACCCTCAAAATCTCCAGGAATTTTACAACCTGGAGCTGGCAAGCTTAAGGAGTCTTATCACAGGATCCAAGCCAAGGATTATAGAAGAGGAGCTTTGTGCCCCACGGAAGGGATGCCTTTATGCTAGCTGCTTATGACCGGAGCATTTTGCACTCCTTTCAATCCACATTTATTTTTGTTTTTTACAAATCTGCAGATTGCACAGGGCTTTTTTGTTCTCCTCTGCAGAAAGGTCGCGTCGAACACCCCGGATCCATTCTACCCTGTTTAGTTTGGTGTAGTGGTTAGGAACGCAGACTCTAATCTGGGAGAGCCGGGTTTGAGTCCCCACTCCTCCACAGGCAGCTGCTGGTGTGACCGTGGGTCAGTGACAAGTTCTCTCAGAGCTGTTCTCTCAAGGACAGTTCTCTCAGAGCTGTTCTCTCAAGGACAGTTCTCTCAGAGCTGTTCTCTCAAGGACAGTTCTCTCAGAGCTGTTCTCTCAAGGACAGTTCTCTCAGAGCTCTCTCGGCCCCACCGACCTCACAGGGCGTCTGCAGTGGGGAGGGGAAGGGAAAGGAGTAAGTTGCTCTGAGACTCCGAGTGAAGGGCGGGGTATAAATCCAGTCTCCTCCTCCTCTGGCAGGAGCTTAGGAGGGTCTCAGAGGGGCCTAGAGGAGGGGAGTTCACTTCCACCCATCTCCTTCCTCTCTCAGGCCTGCTTGTGTCCTCCTCCTTTTGCAGTTTAAGAACATAAGAACATAAGGGACGCCAATGTTGGATCAGGCCAAAGGCCCCTCCAGTCCAACACTCTGTGTCACACAGTGGCCAGAAATACCAGGGGCCATCAGGAGGTCCACCAGTGGGGCCAGGACACTAGAAGCCCTCCCACTGTTGACCTCCCCCCCAAGCACCAAGAAGACAGAGCATCCCTTGCCCCAGAGCCCCTATCTATACCTTGTGGCTAATAGCCACTGATGGACCTCTGCTCCATATGCTTATCTAATTCCCTCTTGAAGCCGTCCATGCTTGTAGCCGCCACCACTTCCTGTGGCAGTGAATTCCATGTGTGAATCACTCTTTGGGTGAAGAAGGACTTCCTTTATGGGTTTGAGCCCTTTCTCCTTGGCCCTTCCTGGAGCCACCTTTTGAAGGGTGCCCTTGTGAAGGGACGCCCACAGCCTTTCCTTCTTCCTCTCGTCCGGGGCCTAGGCTCTGTGGAGGGCCAGAAGGCAGCATCCGTGGGGCTTCTCACTGGGTCTGGGCACACCCTGCCTTATCCCCTGGTCTCCGCTAAAGGAGCTTTCTTTCAGCCCTCTTGGGCCTAATGAGGCTGGGACTTAGGGATGCCGGGCTCCGGATAGGACCTGAAGTTCCCCTGGAATCAACAGCTCATCTTCGGACCACAGAGATCAGTTCCTCTGGAGAAGATGGATGCCTTGAATGGTGAACTCTGTGGCCTTGTACCCCACTGTGGTCCCTGTCCTCCCCGGGCTCCACCCCCAAATCTCCAGGAGTTTCCCAGCCTGGATCTGGCAACCCTTACCAGTGTTTCCTCTAAGCTGAGTTAGTGTGAGCTAGCTGACAGGTTTTTTTAGCCTCCAGCTCACCCATTTTTGTCTCAGCTCAGGAAGGGTGAGGCTCCGGAGCAAACTAATTTAGTTGCCAAATTGCTCGCTCACGACTTTAATGCCAGTAGCTCACAAAGCTTAGAGGGAGCATTAACCCTAACCCCCCCACACACACCTGACAGTGTCCAGAGGTAGGTTTGCCAGGTTCCCCCAGTGTGCGGGGGATCCCCCAAGTACTGACACTCCCCCCTGGCGCCAGCCAGTTGGCCAACAAGGGGAGAGTTACCATCCCAAACACGATGTGCGTACATCACCCGGGGGGGAGGTAGAATTAGTTTCAAGTGAAGAAAAGGGGGGGGGGGACTCAACCCAACAAAATGGAATCCAGAACCTCGAAGGTAAGTTAGAAAACAAATAATAAGGGGCCAATAGTTAAAACTTAAATATAGAATGATTGTAAGACTGCGGTGGCTCAAGTGGTTAAGATGCTGAACTGCAGGCTGTGGAAGGTCGGTAGTTCAGCAGTTCAAGACCTGGGTGCCGCATGACGGAGTGAGCTCCCGTCTCTAGTCCCAGCTCCTGCCAACCTAGCAGTTCGAAAGCAAGAAATTGCAAGTAGATAAATAGGTACCACTTTGGTGGGAAGGGAACAGCGTTCCGTGCGCCTTGGTGTTTAGTCATGCCGGCCACATGACCACGGAAATGTCTTCGGACAGTGCTGGCTCTTCGGCTTGGAAACGGAGATGAGCACCGCAACCCTAGAGTCGGATTCGACTGGCTTTCGAGCAAGGGACCCTTTACCTTTTCCTTTAAGTAAAAATACATGTATTTATTGCAGAGACTATTAAAAACATACAAGGGCCCAAATCAAGGCTCATAACATGATAAAGTGACATATGCACAAGAGGAAACAGTTTGGTGTAGCGGTTAAGTGCGCGGACTCTAATCTGGGAGAACCGGGTTTGATTCCCTACTCCTCCACATGCAGCTGCTGGTGTTACCTTGGGTCATTTACAGGTTTTTTCAGAGCTGTCCTCTCAAGGGCAGTTCTCGGGAAAGCTCTCTCAACCCAACCTCCCTCACAGGGTGTCTGTTGTGGGGAGAGGAAGGGGAAAGGGATTGTAAGCCACTCTGACACTCCTCAGGTCATGAAGGACGGGGTATAAATCCAATGTCATCATCATCTTCTTCTTCTTCTTCTTCTTCTTCTTCTTCTTCTTCTTCTTCTTCTTCTTCTTCTTCTTCTTCTTCTTCTTCTTCTTCTTCTTCTTCTTCTTCTTCTTCTTCTTCCCTAACCTCCACCTCCTCCTCCTCCTCTTCTTCCTCTTCCTCTAAATAAGTGAGTAAAGAAATAAATAAATGGTCACACATTTATTTTGTATTAAATCCAATGTCATCTTCTTCTTCTTCTTCTTCTTCTTCTTCTTCTTCTTCTTCTTCTTCTTCTTCTTCCCTAACGCATTTTGGCCCAATAGGGCCTTCTTCAGAGGTCAAACATTAAAATAGGCTCCTTTTACAATCAAAAGGCAGTTAACAAGTTGATACAGGACCAAAACAGGAATTCTGTTAAAGAAGAAAGAAAAAAAAAATTAAAATAACAAATTGAAGTAATATATCCAATTGTAAAGATTATGACTGAAACCTAGTATTTTTGTACTTACTTCCAACATGGAATCAAACGATGCAAGAAAAAAAATTATTAGTGAGGTTTCTGTGAAACTAGCCTTGTGTCAATTACAGATGCATACAAGCTGAATAATGTTGTAATGTATGTCTGGGGGGAAATAAAGAAATACATAAATACTGAATTATAGCAAATAAAAAACCATATAGATCCTCGTGACAAATCGTATATGCAGAAAATACTTTCCAATTTTGGTCCAGAAAGTATGGGTGAAGCCCACCTAATCAGAACCAGTGTGCCTCCATTATAGAGCAGTGCTAAAAGACAGGTGTTATAAGCTTCAGTAGTGTGGTGACGGGGGCCACGTGGCTCAGAGGTTAAGACGCTGAGCTGCAGACTGGAAGGTCTGTAATTTGGCAGTTCGAGACCCGAGTGTGCCGCATGACAAAGTGAGCTCCCAACAGGAGAGAGTTATCCTCCCAAACACGATGTGCGTACATCACCTGGGGGGGCGCGACGGTCCGGGTTTTTTTTAGCAAAACCTAGGGTAGAATTAGGAGCTGTGGTGGCTCAAGTGGTTAAGCCGCTGAACTGCAGGCTGTGGAAGGTCAGTAGCTCAGCAGTTTGAGACCCGAGTTGCCACATGATGTAGTGAGCTCCCATCTCTGGCCCCAGCTCCTGCCAACCTAGCAGGTCGAAAGCAAGAAATTGCAAGTAGATAAATAGGCACCACTTCGGTGGGAAGGTAACAGCGTTCTGAGCGCCTTGGTGTTTAGTCATGCCAGCCACATGACCACGGAAATGTCTTTGGACAGCGCTGGCTCTTCAGCTTTGAAACGGAGATGAGCTCCGCAGCCCTAGAGTCGGACTTGACTGGCTTTTGAGCAAGGGAAACCTTTACTTTTACCTAGTGTGGTGATGGATGATGCAATCATGGTATAATATGAGGCGGACTCAAGATGGAGGTCACAAAAGAGGTGCCATCTGACTATGCAAAGATACTTGAAGGAATAGTATTTTCCCGGATTTCCATGATGTTTTGTGCTTTCATGCCAGCGTGCCACCTCTGCGCCGTGACTCCAGAGACTGAGGGGGGTTTAAAGTTTAAATCCCTCCCCTCTCTGGTGTTGTGCCGCAGGGGTGGCACACTCCCTCCATTTGATGGGAGCCTGACGCCCCTGATGCGACCTTGGGGGGGGGTTAAATGCCTCCCCAATCTTTTCTTCGTTCTCTCACCTTGAAATGCCTCCCTGCACATTCCCCAGCAAGCGGGGGAAGGCTGGAGGGATTGGGGAAACATCTTTAAATGCCACCACCACCACCACTGCTTCCCCAGCTAGCCTGCCGAGATGGGCCGGCTGGGGCAGTGAAGAGACTTTTTAAACCCCGTCTCTATCTCCCTTGTACCCAATGGGGCCATAGGGTACAATGGAGAGTTTGTGCCATGGCTGCGGCGTGACTCCAGAGCAGCAGTTTAAATTTTAAGCCTCTTCTCTCTCGATTCACGCCGCAGCGGCAGCTCCATTGTACCCTGTGGCCCCATAGGTTCCAATGGAGAGACTGCACCCCTGTGCGACTCCTGGGCCTGGCTGGAGAAGGGGAGGGGATGGCACTGAAATGCGTCCCCCTTCCTCCCCCACCCATGCCACCGCTGCATTCCACCATGCAACAGATACCGTGCACAGATGAATTATAACCTATCATAAATAATTTTATATATACTGAAAAATATTATTACAATAATTTCTTCATACATAATTAATCGTCTTAGTCACAATTCATAATATGCTTTTCAATTTGGAGGAGGCTTGTAGCTCATCAAAAAAAACACTTTTTGCAGCGTTCATTGAAAGAGAGTTTTGGATTAAAACTTTGGTATTTAGCAACCTTGTGCTGAAAATTATTGTTGAACTCCCTGAGGAAGGTTCTGAAACAGAAGGACATCTGGACCTCTGTCGGAGGAAGACAGAGCACATGTAAAGAGAATTTAAGGAGTCCTCCCTTTTGAAACTTTTTTACAGAGGAGGACTAGTATATATTATAAGGTTGTACTCAGGGGTCATTTCATAGAAAAAGAGGTGCAGGAGCTCATTAGCACAACTCACTTGCATATGCCACACCCCCTGACATTACAGGAAGTGTGTCAGAAGGCAGCATCCACCGCTAAGGCTCCACTGGACTGTTTTGGATTGCTAACGGGGGGAGGGGGAACGTGCAGATCTGTCCTCACAGAGGAGGGAGAGCTTCTACCTGAATAAAACTTGGCCTTAAAGGTGCCACTGGACTGTTTTGGACAGGGGGCTGGGGGGGGGCTCTGCAGCTTACCTGGCTGCTTCTTGCTCTGACTGAGGGCTGCTGGGAGCAGGGGGTGGGGCTTGTTGCATGTGCCCGCCCCCTGGGCTCTTTACTGCCGGAGCTCCGCTCCTGTGCGCTCCTGCAGGAAATGACCCCTGGTTGTACTATATCTTTTGAGAATCTATGGAGATGATATTTGACATTTTGATCTCTCATATTATGAATTGTGACTAAGATGATTAATATGTATGAAGAAATTATTGTAATAATATTTTTCAATATATATACAATTATTTATGATAGGTTATAATTCATCTGTGCACGGTATCTGTTGTATGTTGGTTTTCCTACTTACCGTGGGTCCTTGTTTGGGTTTTGTGAGCCGCTGCATTCCACAGCAGGCTGGCTAGGGAAGGGCGGCCGGCGATGCATTCAGGATGGCCATATAGAAGCCGAATAGATTTGGCTTCTATACGGCAGTACCTTTTCCGGAAGCTAAATCAGATCAGAGAACCTGACTTGGATTTTGGGGAGCCCGAATAATGCCATGTAGGCATTATACGGGGGCGGGGGGTTGGGTTGGCCAAGCTGAATACACGTCCCTAATTGGCACGTAGGTTGTGTGACTTTTAGCTATTACAGTCTTTATGAAAATTTATACACAATATTTATATAAACAAGCAATGTGATCATTACTTAGTAAGTGTTCACGGTTGTATATTTTTTGCATTTTTGGAGACCTCTTGTTCGGTGATTCTCTCATTGCTTTCTTCTACCACATGGAAGTTGGCAAACCAACTGCCTCTAAACACTTTGTGATTTATTTATTTTTAGGGAACCCCTTGATTTTCCTTGAGCAGTTTTGATCTTGAAGGTGTGAGAAGCTGTTAACTGCCCTGCTCCTTATCCTTGATTAAAGCTAGGGTTACCAAATGACCTGTTTTTAGAGGACATGTCCCCTTTTTGTGTGTGTCCGTCCTCTTTTGAGATTTTTTTTAAAAAAAATTGATGAAATGGTCCTCTTTTGAGGTTGGAAGGTTAGGAATATTCCTAGTTAGTAGCAATTATCACAGCTTAAAAAGAGGGCTATTTAAAATGGGATCTGTCATCGTTTGAAGTAGTCAGTCAGGAAATATGTCCTCTTTTCTGCTTTTCAAAATACGGTAGCCCTACTAAAGACCTTTTTAGTGTTGAACCACAGAGAAGTTTATCTCTGGGAATTTCCCAGTCTCTCTCTCTCTCTCCCCCCCCCCCCCCGGTCTTTTTTGTGTTCTGATTATTTTGCGTAGGAGTTACCTCGCTTTGTGACTTAGAGCCAGTGGAAAGCCCTGCTGCCTCTTGGGTTAGCTAATCCTATAAAAAACATGCATTTAGCCAAATAGATTGTGTTGCAGCAAATACACACACACACACACACACACACACATATATATGGCTAAAATCTTCATTGCTGTTTTCCTGAGATTTAAGAGTTTTCGTGACCCAGATTATGGTGCTGGTTTTCCATAAATCCATATGCATTTTATATTGAAACTTTGGGTCCTTAAATACTGCATGGCTGGATAGCAGGTCGGGTTGAACTCTGAGGGACCTCAGCAGGTTATTATAATTCCATAGAGTCCACCCTCCAATTTTTCCAGGGAAACCAATCTCTAGCCCCGTTCATATGGAGGATTTGCCACGCTAAATGCATGAATGGTAGGCGGATTTTCGGTGCACGATCACACCGCAGCATCTGGGAAGCGTAGCGCACCCGTAGCCAACCTGTGGCATCCCACCGAAGACGCGCAGTTAAAAAAATACCTCAGAAAGGGCAGTAGTATCCGGAAAACACGCAGCAGGGGTGGACATCTGATCGCGGGAGCGCTAGTATCCCGTGACTTCCGGCGCCCGTCCGAGTCCCGTCGCAAACCAGATGGTTTCCCTAAGCACATGTGCACAAACACTAAACTGGAAGCAGTGCTGCTCCGTGAAACTGTGCATGTGCACAAATACGGAACGCTTGCCGCACGGCTTCTTTGCCAACTCCAGCATCGCCATGTGATCGCGAGCTTCCTGCCACAGTGCGAATACTCGGGAGACCGTGTGGTCGAGCTAATGCGCTTTATTTTGCCCCAGGGCAAACAGCCACGCCTCACCCCCGCGTTATGTGGCCCATGTGACCGGGGCCTCTGTAGTCTGAAGATCAGTAGTAAATCCAGGAGATCTCCAGCTGACACCTGGAGGTTGGCATCCTAGTGGCATGTGCAGGGGCTGTCTTGTGCTCTGTTGGCCTAACCTGTACTTTGTTTTTTGAATTTAATTTTATTGAATGCAATGTCAATTCTGGCTACTGTATCATGTCCATGGGGCATGGTTTAATCCTGTGCCATACTGTCCCAAGGAATCAGAACCCACAGGGACAACTGTTGGTTGATTCGAAAGAGCTAGGCTGTCTACATCAAAACCGCTCTCCACGCTGAAAAATGTACAGAAAGTGATGAAGTAGTTTTCAAACTCTCACTCACAATTGGAATATTGGGATTTAGGGGTACAACTTATTTTAAAAGGACAGACAAATAAGGAAGGGTGGAGGAGTTGCATTATATGTAAAGGAGGTATACCCTTCTGAGGAAATGTGTGAATCTGAGCATGGAAGTCAAGTTAAGAGTCTCTGGGTAAAAATAAAACGAGTAAGAAATGATGGATCAAAGTGGGCAGCCGCGCATCTGCTATAGACCACCAAGCTAGGCAGAGGACTTGGATGAGACATTCCTAGAACAGACTACAAAGTTCCCAAACAGACATGTCATAGTGGTCAAAGGAGATTTCAGTTACCCAGATATGTTCTGGAAGTCCAACTCTGCTAAAAATGAAAGGTCCAATAAATCCCTGACTTGTCTTGGCGACAACTTCATTTCCCAGAAAGTGGAGAGGGAAACCAGGGGATCTGCCATCTTGGACTTGATTCTGACCAACAGGGAAGAACTGGTTGACCAAGTGAAAGTAGTGGGCACCCTGAGGAGTAGTGACCATGTCATTTTGGAATTTACAGTCTTGGGGAAGGGAAAAGCTGTACGTAGTAAGACATATAGGTTGGACTGTACGAAAGCAAATTTTGACAAATTTAGAATTATACCAGGTGGAATCCCATGGTCAGAAATACTTCAGGAGAAGGGAGTTCAAGAGGGGTAGGAGTTTCTTAAAAATTAAATATTGAAGGTACAATCACAAATAATTCCTATGCGAAGGGGAAATGGGAGGAGCCTAAAGAAGCTATGGTGGCTCCATAAACAGCTTTATGAAGAATTGAGAAATAAAAAAAAAAACTTGTTTAGGAAATGGAAGGAGGACCTTATAATCAAGGATGAATACAAACAAATAACCAGTGCTTGTTCGAGAGATAGTTAGGAAAGCTAAAGCTCAATATTAGCTTAGGCTGAGCGATACTAAAAACAACAAAAAGGGGTTCTTTTGTTATGCTCAAAGTAAGAAAAAGTGCCAGGACATGGTAGGCCCATTGCGGGGACAAGAAAGTGAAATTGTAACAGGTGAGGAAGAGAGGACAGAACTGCTCCTACTTTTCCTCAGTCTTCTCTTGCAAGGGAAACGGTGCTCATGGCAAACATGGCAAAAATGGAACACCTGATGAGGGAAGAGAGTTGTGGCCTAGGATCAGCATAGGGATAGTACATAAACACCTAATTTATTTAAATGAAACGAAGTCCTCGGGGCCAGATGAACTGTATCCAAGGGTACTAAAAGAACATGGGGATGTAATTTCTGAGCCTCTGTCCATTATTTTTTAGAATTCTTGGAGAACAGGTGAGGTGCCAGAAGATTGGAGGCGGCAAATGTTGTCCCCATCTTCAGGAAGGGGGGAAAGGAGGAGCCGGGTAACTACTGACCCGTCAGCTGGACGTGTATACCTGGAAAAGTTTTAGAAGAAATCATCAGTCAGTCAGTCCTTGAGCACTTAGAAAGGACAGCTGAGATTACTAAGAACTAGCATGGATTTCTCAAGAACAAGTCATGTCAGACTACCGTTCTCTCTCTCTCTCTCTCTCTCTCTCTCTCTCTCTCTCTCTCTCTCTCTCTCTCTCTCTGAGAAAGTGACTACCTTGCTGGATCAGGGGAATGCTGTAGACATAGTTTATTTTGATTTCAGGAAGGCTTTTGATAAGGTTCCACATAATATTCTTGTTGACAAATTGGTAAAACGTGGTTTAGATCCTATGACTGTTAGGTGGATCTGTAACCGGTTGACAGATCGCACCCAAAAGTGCTTGTGAATGTTTCCTCATCCTCTTGGAGAGGAGTGACAGGTGGAGTGCCTCAAGGATCTGTCCTATGACTTGTTTTGTTCAACATCTTTATCAATGATTTGGGAAGGGATAGAGGGAATGCTTATTAAATTTGTAGGTGATACTAAATTAGGAGGGGTAGTAAATATGGTAGAAGATGGAGTCAGGATACAGGATGATCTTGACAGGCTGGAAGACTGAGCTAAAACAAATAAAATGAATTTCAACAGCGATAAATGTAAAGTTCTGCATTTTGGTAGGAAAAATCAAATGCATATTTATAGGACGGGGGAGACTTGTCTTGGCAGTAGTATGTGTGAAAAGGATCTAGGGGTGTTAGTGGACCATACACTGAACATGAGTCAGCAGTGTGATGTAGCCGCTAAGAAGGCAAATGTGATTCTGAGCTGTTATCAACAGAAGTCCAGATCACGTGAAGTGACGCTATTGCTTTACTCTGCTCTGGTTAGGCCTCACCTGAAGTATTGTGTTCAGTTTGGGGCACCAAAATCTAAGAAGGCTATAAACAAGCTGGAATGTGTCCAGAGGAGGGCAACGAAGATGGTGAGGGGTCCGGAGACCAAGTGTCAGGTTCCCAGTCAAGTCACTCTTCACACACACTTTCTTGGATGAAAGTTTTATTAGAAGATATGAGATGTGCAGGGATTGAACTCCTTGTCAGAACTGGCGTGCCAGGGCGGGAAAGGTGCATATCGTTACAATCTCACACTCCATTCATACACATCAGCTCTACTACACAGACCATGAGAGATACATGGTTCACAACGAGCTAATCAAAGACTCTTCTCCAAGGATACCTTCCCATGTGAAAGATGTCTCTTGGGGCAGCGTGGAAGATTTACTGAAGCTAGCCTCCCTACTCCTACAGACACTCACTCCCCCCACCCCCAGGAGTGCGGTGGCAGGCGAGGGTAAGCGATAAGGGCATTAGAATGGGGAGTATGGGGAGAGGGGGGGGGAAGGTTACAACAATAAGCAGGGTGAGAGTACTACAGGCTCAGTAATCATCAAGGTGGAAATACAGCAGGTACAGTTGGTCAAACAACCCGAGCCTGACACCAAGTCCTATGAGGAAAGGTTGTTGGAGCTTGGTGTGTTTAGCCTGGAGATGACTGAGAGGTGACATCATGGCCATCTTCAAATATTTGAAGGGCTGTCCTACAGAGGATGGTGTGGAGTTGTTTTCTGTTGCCCCAGAAGTTCAGACCAGTACCAACGGGTTGAAATTAAGCCAAAAGAGTTTTTGGTTAGACATGAGGAAGAACTTCCTGACAGTTAGAGCTGACCCTCAGTGGAACAGGCTTCCTGGGGAGGTGGTGGGCTGTCCTCCTTTGGATGTTTTCAAGCAGAGGCTAGAGGGCCATCTGACGGCAATGTGGATTCTGTGAACTTAGGCAGATGGTGAGAGGGAGGGCAGGAAGGGTTGCCTCAGTGCCTAGTTCTCGTGGCCCTTTCTTGCACGCCCAGGGAAATGCTGATCACCACTTTGAGGCCAGGAAGCAGTTTCTCTCCAGGCCACTTTGGCCGGGATCCTGGAGGTTTTTTGTCATCTTCTGGGCATGGAACTGGGGCCATTGAGGGTGTGGGGAGGAGGTATTTGTGAATTCCCTGCATTGTGCAGGGGGGTCTGTACTAGATGACCCTGGAGGTTCCTTCCACCTCTGTGATTCTATGATTCTATGAAATAAGTAAGGGAAGCATGGTAACCAGAGCTGCCAGTCTCCAGCTGGGACCTGGAGATCTCCTGGAATTACAGCTGATCTCCAGACCAGTGTTCCCTCTAAGCTGAGTTAGTGTGAGCTAGCTCACAATTTTTTAGCCTCCAGCTCACACATTTTTGTCTTGGCTCAGGAAGGATGGGGCTCCAGAGCAAACTGATTTATGCAGTAGCCAAATTGCTGGCTCACAGCTTTAAAGCCAGTAACTCACAAAGCAGAATTTTTGCTCACAAGACTCCACCGCTTAGAGGGAACATTGCTCCAGACTACAGAACTCTGTTCCCCCGGAGAAAATGGCTTCTGTGGAGGGTGGACCCTGGGGGGGGGGGCACCTTTCCTATGAGGAAAGGCTGAAGAGGCTGGGACTTTTCAGTTTAGAAAAGAGATAGAATTATAAAATCATAGAGCTGGAAGGGACCTCTAGGGTCATCTAGTCCAGCCCCCCCCCCCGCCCAATGCCGCACAATGCAGGAAATTGACAAATACCTCTGCCCCCCCACACCCCTGTGACCCCTGCTCCATGCCCAGAAGAGGGGGGGAACTCTCCAGGATCCCTGGCCAAATTGCCCTGGAGAAAATAGTTTCAGCGTGAGCTGGACTATAGTTTATTTCACTGCCAAGGCTGCCATTTCCTCCAGGGGAGATTCTGGAAATCAGTTGTCATTCTGGGACAACTCCAGGCCCCACCTGGAGATGCGTTACCATAGTCCCATCCTGGATCCCAGTTTCCATCGTCATTGACTCAGTGCAAGCTGACCCAATTTGAAACTGTGTATAGACAGTGCAGGTGGCACAGCTTCCTCTCCTGGTCATATATTCCTTTGCCACATATATAGGCAGGGGTCATTTCCTGCCGGAGCGCACAGGAGCAGAGCTCCGGCAGTAAAGAGCCCAGGGGGTGGGCACATGCAACAAGCCCCACCCACTGCTCCCAGCAGCCCTCAGACAGAGCAAAAAGCAGCCAGGTAAGTTGCAGAGCTCCCCCCAGCCCAAAACAGTCCAGTGGCACCTTTAAGACCAAATTTTATTCAGGTAATGAGCTCCTGCACCTCTTTTTCTACGAAATGACCCCTGTATATAGGGAAAGCGAAATGTGTTTTCCAGGCTGTGGTATCAAGGTGGTGGTGGTGGTGGAGGAAAGGGCATCTTGTCACAGCCAACGTTTGGTGATCATGTGGGGTTTTCAAGGCAAGAGATATTCAGAGGTAGTCTGCCATTGCCTTCCTCTACGTAGTGACCCTGGAGTTCCTTGGTGGTCTCCCATCCAAGTACTAATCCGGGCTGAGCTTGCTTAATTCCCAAGATTTGATGACTTTGGACTACCCTGGGCCATCCTGGTAAGAGTGTGATATGAGAGACTCCCAACATTGTTTCCTCTGAAGATCATTTCTTGCCTTCTCTCATTTATCTTGTACTCTTAATTATTCCAAGATTCTAGCTTGGAGATCAGGTGCAACTTCTCTGAATGCAGGACACCCCTTTTAGACCTAAGCAGCAAGCTTTTCAGGAGCTGTGGTGGCTCAAGTGGTTAAGACGCTGAACTGCAGGCTGTGGAAGGTCAGTAGTTCCGCAGTTCGAGACCCGGGTGCCGCATGATGGAGTGAGCTCCCGTCTCTGGTTCCAGCTCCTGCCAACCTAGCCATTCGAAAGCAAGAAATTGCAAGTAGATAAATAGGTACCACTTCGGTGGGAAGGGAACAGCGTTCCGTGCCCCTTGGTGTTTAGTCATGCCAGCCACATGACCACGGAAATGTCTTCGGACAGCGCTGGCTCTTCGGCTTTGAAACGGAGATGAGCACCGCAACCCTAGAGTCGGATTCGACTGGCTTTCGAGCAAGGGAACCTTTACCTTTACCTAGCAAGCTTTTGCCCAATTTCATGTTGGTCACTGGAAGCCCTGCAAATGTATATAGTTCAATGCAGGACTTCTGTATTCTGCGTTTGTGATGCTTAGTTGCTGTGTATGCAGATTTGCAAGCAGAGTTAATCTCCTCCTCACCTAGCCAACGTTGATACTCAGGCCTGTGTAGCTAAGCTAGTTCTTAATGACACAATTACTTCTAACCCATATTACTATGTTGGCCCATCTCAGTTCAATCACACATAACTCAGTAGTTCCCTTACCACTTTCTGGGTGTTGGGTAGCTTGCAAAAAATGTGTGGAACACAACCCACATTACAGTTATCCTTCCAATTGTATATATGAAAGGCTAAAGGGGAAATTGTTCTGCATTTTGCATGTTCCAGTAAGTTTGTACAGCTTATATTGCTCATCTTATAGTGTTTAATTATGGTGAGAGGGCCGTCGTGTTAATTTGCATATAGTAGTAGTCGTCAAATTTATATGCCCAAAGGCCATTACAATCTTAAATTAAAGATGCATAAAATAACAAAATCATAACAATAAAAGCAGATTAGGTGAAAATGGACAAGCAGCCAGGGGATCGCCTGGCCCAAAAGGACAAGTCAGGCTGCAAAACATTATATCCCAAGGTTGACTTTCATTCTATTTTTCACAGCAGCCAATGCAAACAGTGAAGCAAACAGTTCAGACTGGCAGTTTGGCCTGGCAGCCAAACGTTTCAGGAACATTTCAGTAGCGGATTAAAGGGGCGGGTTCACACAGGCACATATTTCAGGCATCCCCCAGCCGTACTCAAGCTGTCTTGTGCCGCTTCCCTCCCGAGTTTAAAAAGTACCAGGTGAAAGTGGTAGCAAACTGTGTGTCAAGCGGGTTGATTCTGGTTCCCTGTGAATGCAAGCGCTGCTAAGGTGGGAACAACCCGCAGTCATTGATAAGAGGCGCTGGCTGTTTCCGCAGCAGGCGCCCATGCGCATAGGTCGCATGCAGCAGAGCGCAGAAACAGCCGCTAACAGCCCACCAGGGGCGGGCCACCAGTGTGAACACTCCCTTGCGTTTCCTCCATGGTATCCTCCCACTTCATTCGCTGCAGTGTGAACGGGAATACCGTGACCAAGCCGTTCCGGGTCTGTTCCAGGTCTTCTTGGCCATGACTCCCTAGTGCTTCAAATTGCCAGTCTGAACTTGGCCAATGAGTGATATTCTCTAGAAGGAAAGTAATTGTCTCTGCTGCTGGAACTGGGCCAAGGTTGGCTAGAATTGTGGCAAAAAATGTAGATGTGGGCTCCTGGTTAGGGATGGGCATAAACCGAACCATGAAGCAAAAGTCATCAAGAATTTTGCCCTGTTTTTGGTTCGTGAACAGAAGGTCGTGATGGGTCTACCATTTCTAACTTTCATGAACTTTTAAAGTTTGTGGTGGTGTGTGGTGGTTCATGAATGGAGCAGGAAGCAGAGATTTAAAGAGACTCCAAGTCCCTTTAAAACCCTGCTTTCTGTTACCTGCAGAAGCTGCAAAAACAGCTGAGTGGCAGGAGGCACTGTTTCAGGCTGTCTTGTGCAGTCCTTTTAAACTTTAAAGGGACTTCAGAAGGCAGCCTGAAAAACAGGTGTGTAGCGGGGAGCAGCTGTTTCATCTTTGTGTTTTCTGTGCAGTCCCACATGGGGACTGCGCAGTCACATGCCAGCTGTGGAAAAGATTTCCAAGCTCTTTAGAAGACTAGGAGCACCTTCCTCCCTCTGGTGCTTTCCTGCCCCAATGATCAGTTCTCTTTTTGCCACCTCAGAAAGAAGATCTCCACTGTTGCTCTCTGTTTTCTCCTCACCTCATACTTGGGGCTGAGGAGAATTTCTCTCTCAAAAGTTTTCCTTTTTATCACTGATACTTATTCTAGTGAAGAACAAACTACAATTACAAAAGAAAAGTTTCTGGATTACCTCACGATTGGGCCAACTGTCACTTTCAAATGGTGCTGTTAAATAGCCATTCTCTGGCCCCGGTCACACGGAGCATTAGGCACTCTAGAGAGAGATGGAAGATAGGCGGATTTTCAGGGCGCGATCTCACCGCCACATCTGGGAAGCGTAGAGCTCCCGTGGCTCACCCGAGGCTTCACGCCGAAGATGCGCTGTAAAAAACTACTACCTCCGAGGTACTAGTTTCCGGAAACCGCAGGGCAAGGGCGGGCGTCAGATCACGTTTCCGGTGTTAGCTCGTGGCCCGCCCATGTCTCGTCACGAAAAGTTTTTTTGTGTGTCAAGTCTCCACGGGTGCGCACAAGCACCCAACGGCGCATGCGAACACTTGGGTTAAAAAAAACCAACACAACCCCCGTGGCGCCGCTTCTTTGCCGCACCGCAGGAGTGAGGTATGATCGGCACCTCCCCCCAACCATGGGACGTCGGTGGGACGTCGAGCGGGACGTTTGATCCGGCTGCCGCGTGGTAGTTCGCTCCGGGGCAAACAGCCACACCTCCCCCCCTGCGATATCCGGCCTGTGTGACCGGGGCCTCTGTGCCTTAAGTGACTACAGATTCACACACCAGAGCTGCCTGCTTTTCCTGTTACCATTTTCCCTTGAAGGCATGTATGGACTGAGCAGGACTCAGAAGAGTTCTTTTCAAAGACTTTGGCTGTGCACCAGCCTGAATAAAAGCACAGTCCCCCCTTCCTCCATGGTGAGGTGTGGTAAGACAGGCCTCAGACTCACTGATTATTTTCAAAGGTTTTGGCTTCATGCCTGAATACAGGCACAGTGCCCCTCCATGGTGAGGTGTGGTGAAATACAGTTCACAATCCCCTCAATGGTGAAGTGGTGCTTCTCTCCACCCGTCAACCTTCGGTGTCTCCAAGTCATTCTCCATAGAACTCACCCTGAGGTTGACAATTTTGATCCCTTCAATGTTGAAGTCTTACATATCAACATTGAAGTCTTAAGAGAGAGGGGAGACTACTCAATTTGCAATTTAATGTAAGTTATGATTAAACAGTATGATTTTATAGTGATAGATAGCTTTATTGGAATGTATATTTATTACGTTGCTCGCTGCCCTGAGCCGCTGTATGGCAGGGAGGGCAGGATATAAGTGTAAATAATAAATAAATAGATGTGGCATACAGAATGAATTCCTCCTGTGCCAGAAGATGTAAACTACCTAGGGAGGTGCATGTAAGATTCCATAAGAGAGCTACAAGAGACTACATCTTAAGAATAGCAAATTAAAAAGACTTTGAAGCTACAAGAGACAGAAGTCAAGATTCTAAAAGATTTTTTTTGTTATCCCTTCTGAAGGGAATTTGAGGCACTGTATCTCAGGTCCTATCCTGGAGATGTTCATGACAATTCTGTTTCTTTAATCCGGATCAGTCTTTTACACTGCCCTAGTCTACGCTATGTATTAGTGATTTTGTTTGTTTGTTTGTTTGTTTTTAAAAGCTCCACAGAGAGGCTATAAATTCTGCAATCCGGTTGAACAATCCGGTTCATGTCCATCCCTACTCCTGGTAGAGAGGATGAAAGAAAGCATGGTGATGAAGACCTTCCACTTCTAGGTCTCCACGGGGATTCAGGTCCTGGATAAGAGATGAGTGGGTGTAATGACCAGTTAACTGAGCCACAGCCCACCCCAAGGAGCACTAGTTTAGGAGGAGCAATGGTAGCAAATCATATGTTGCTGTCAAGCAAGATGCCATCTTAGAGGAAAATTCCTCTTAACTTCTGTTTTCTCCTCTTTGGCCTGGTATAGGGTTCCCAAGTACTTACCGTGATCTGGCGGGGGAAACATGCTCCCTGGCCGGACCATTCCTCCCTGTAACGCACCATGCCGTAGGCAGGAAGTGACGCTGGGCGACGCTCTGGCAATGGGACTGAAAACTCGATGGTACCATAGAGTTTCCAGCCCCATTGCCAGAGCGTCGCCCAGCGTCACTTCCTGGCGACGGCATGGTGCGGCACGTCTGTTGTCCCCGCAGGAATTCTCCTGTGAGGATGTCTGTGTCCCTCGCTGAATCACGGTAAGTTCTTGGGAAGCCTGGCCTGGTAGCAGGTATATCATCAAATCCCCCATGCCCTAGATGGTTACTAGCCAAGGTCATCTTCCAAGCCTGTCAGTTAGCCTACACATTTCAGCTGTGGATCTGGCAAGGGAGGAGGCAGCCTGCTCCTGTCCAGAATATTCCATGGAGACAGCCGCGTGATTGATGGAGGAAGGTCAGGAGGTTGTGGCTTGCTTTTTCTGTGAAGCATAGCCTACAGTGGGAGGATACGCTTTTCCCTTTTGCCTTTCTTGTTCTCCTCTCCTTGCACATCTGTGTTGCCCCAGTTATGAAGCCAGGTCGCTTAGTCGTTTTTCTGTGTACCTGAACTGCCACTGGAATTGTATGTCTTGCTTTTGAAATCTTTTCTGAACTTTTTTTTTCCCAGTAAAGCTTTCTTGGCTTTATAGTCTGTGTTGCTGTAGAGTCCTCTGAGCCCTACTCAGTTTCAGTTGTCTACGCTGCCACATTTATTTATTTATTTATTATTTACATATTTATCCCACCCTCCCCGGAGGCTCAGGGCGGCTAACAGGCATATGGCTAATAAAGCAATAAAAACAGTACAAAATATTAAAAGTACATCACAATTTATAGCCTATCTAAAAACAAGACTATCTAAAAACAGTATGGCAGTCCTCTGAACGTCCCATTCTCGCCCATGATGCAAAGAATTTTTAGGGCTTTGACGGTCCATGCCCATATCCAGATGTCCATATACCGGAAATTCTGGGGATTCCAGGAATTCCAGGGCAGGTCAGCTCTGGCAGTCGCTTCTTTGAAGTGCCAGACAATTCCAGTGTAAACCTGATTGGGAGAAACAAGTGTGGATAGGTGAAAACAATCCTGGGTATGGCCCGTGTAAAGGGTGCTGGGCCGGGGCTGGGAATCCTGGTGATTGGGGGACTAGGGAGACACAGCGGTGGGAGGAGTCTTGGAATGGAAGGAGACGGAGATATGGTTATGCTCGGTCCCCTTCCAACCTCCGTCCCATCCCGAGAGACGTGAAAGGGCTAGGAAGGAATACCCCTCTTCGTCACCAAACAGAGCCAGTTTGGTGTCGTGGTTGAGTGTGCGGACTCTAATCTGGGAGAACCGGGTTTGATTCCCCACTCCTCCACTTGCACTTGGCTGGGTGACCTTGGGCAAGCCGTAGTTCTGACAAGAGCTGTCCTTGAAAAAGAGCTGTTTCTGTCAAGAGCTCTCTGAGCCCCGCCTACCTCACAGGGTGTCTGTTGTGGGGAGGGGAAGGGAAAGGAGTTTGTAAGCTGCTATGAGATACCTTTGGGTAGTGAAGGGCGGGGTATAAATCCAATCTCTTCTTCTCTTCTTCTTCTTCTTCTTCTTCTGCTGTTGTTTATTGCCAGGTCTATCAATAATAAGACCGCGACACTGTGCGGTTATATAACTGCACAAGTTGTTGACCTGGCGTGTGTGACCAAAACCTGGACTCAGGAGGGTGAGACAGTTGCCCTAAAAGAGCTTACCCCTCCAGGTTTTTCAGTCCTTCCTCAGTCACGAACTGTGGGCACGGGGGAGGGGTGGCAATGTTCATTCGAGAGGATTTCATCTTTAGGGCACTCCCTGTTCCAACAATCACTGGCATTGACTGTGTTGGCCTGGTTTGGGACACAGAGGGAAATTTGGCTGTCTGTCTGGTGTAACATTCGCCCAGCACACCTGCAGACAGCCTACCGGGTCTGCTGGAGTGGGTAGCAGGCTGGGCTCTGGAGTTTCCTAGACTGATAGTTCTCGGGGACGTCGCTGTCCATGCTGATGCTGCGGACGTGGTGTCATCCATGGCGGCACTAGGACTCTCCCAGATTGTATCAGGTCCCACACATCAGACAGGCCACACACTAGATTTGATTTTTTGCATGTGCATAAATATGGATCTGGTCAGGGGTCATTTCGTAGAAAAAGAGGGGCAGGAGCTCATTAGCATAACTCATTAGCATAACTTATTTGCATAGGCCACACCCCCTGACATCACCGGGAGTGTGTCAGAAGGCAACACCCACCACTCAGGCTCCACGGGACTGTTTTGGATTGCTAGCTATTGGGGGTGGGGGAAACGTGCAGATCTGTCCTCGCAGAGGAGGGAGAGCTTGTACCTGAATGAAACTTGGTCTTAAAGGTGCCACTGGACTGTTTTGGACCGGGGGGCCGGGGGAGGCTCTGCAACTTACCTGGCTGCTTCTTGCTCTGACTGAGGGCTGCTGGGAGCAGGGGGTGGGGCTTGTTGCATGTGTCCGCCCCCTGGTCTCCTTACTGACGGGGCTCTGCTCCTGTGCGCTCCTGCAGGACATGACCCCTGGATCTGGTAGATAAGGATAGAGTGCTGTCGTCAGATTACTTTGCTCTAAAGGCCCGGATAGACATCCCACCCATCTCCTGTCTAGGCGGTGAGCAGATTTATGTTTGCCCGTGGAGACTCATGGATCCAGTAGGATTCCGGAATGCTCTGTGGGATCTGCTGCCCTCTGGTGACTCATTAGATGCACTGATAGAGATCTGGAATTCCCGTCTCTGAAGCCATCACTGAGATTGCCCCCCGATTCCCTCTCCGCTCCCATGCTACGTTGTCCCCCAGTATACAATGGAAATCAGGGGGATGAAATGGGAACTGAGATGGCTAGAGCGAGTGTGGCAGCGAACTCGCAACAAAGAGGCAAGAACATCTTATAGGACATTTATGAAAGCCTATGAGAAGGCGGTGATAGGTCTCTGGATTCAGGGGTCTATCCAGAGGGTCTGAAGGAGGCTGTTTAAACTATTGTATTAAACTATTCTGTTGCAGACCGCCCTGAGACCCGTGTAAGTAGGAAAGGGCGGTCAAGAAATCTAATGAAACATAAATAAATAAATTATGAAGGGGGAAATAAGATCCATGGTAGGAATGTAGAGTAACCAACATAGTGGTCATCTACCACACAGAGAGGAAGGTTTGGTATGTGTCTGTGTGCATGAAATGTTGTGCTATGTGTGGTACGCTGGATCCCGAATTTCTGTAAGAGGTTGCTGTAACTGAACTAACAAAACCTGGGTTTGAATCTCTACTCAGCCCTGTCACCCTCGATCAAGCATTGTGGGTAGCATGAATCAGCATCGGCACCTCACATTTCCTAGTTGGGGAGTCAGTCCTATGTCACACCGTCTAGGAGTGAGCTTCCATTCTCCATCTGCTCAAGCTTGTAGCCATTCAGACTTCAATAGCAAAATCTGCACCAAAACCAAAGCGCAAAAAATAAGGACACACTAATATTGGCCAGGCTTTGAATGTTAAGGTGACTTCACATTCTGCGTAGGCTGGGAAGAGATCACGCAGCTTGTTTTGTTGATTTATTTCATTTTCATTTCTTCTCCTTCCTCCGAGGAGCCCTGGTAAGCCAACCTGGTTCCCCTTGCTCCTATTTTATCCTCACAACAGCCCTTTGTGGCAGGTTTGACTGCAATGGGTTTGACAGGCCCAAGGACATCCAGTGAGTCCCCCCCAATTGTTTTTATTGATTTTGTTAAAGACTTTGCAGAATGCAACATGGTGACTATTTGAACCGAGTCTTCCCCAGGTTGTAGTCTGATGTGGTAACATTACACCATTCTGGTTCTGCATTCCCATGGCCAGTGCAGCCAGTTTGGTGTAGTGGTTAAGTGCGTGGACTCTAATCTCGGAGAACCGGGTTTGATTCCCCACTCCTCCACTTGCACCTGCTGATGTGACCTTGGGTCAGTCACAAGCTCTGGCACAGCTGTCCTTGAAAAAGAGCAGTTTGTGCCAGAGTTCTCTCAGCCCCACCCACCTCACAGGGTGTCTGTTCTGGGGAGGGGAAGGGAAAGGAGTTTGTAAGCCACTCTGAGACTCCAAGTGAAGGGCCATGGGGTATAAATCCAATCTCTTCTTCTTCTTCTTCTTCTCTAAGAGCTTTCAGTGGCTTTGGCGGGGCAGCCTGAACACCCCACTGCCCCCACAGGATGGCCCAGCTACACCCTGTGCCAGTGACCAGTTGGGCAGCTCATGGCTCACTTACCCACTGATACAGTGAGGGAAGGTAGGGGGCAGCCGTGTCAGATCCTGGAAGTGATGCTACTTCCAGGTGACACTCTGAGAATCTCTGAGGTGTCTGTTGTTAAGACCATAGAGATTTGGAGGAGGGACCGTGGCATCACTTCTGGGCTCTGATGACCCCCCCCACACACACACTTTCTTCCACCATATCAGCGGGTAAGTGATGCTAGAACTGGGCAGTCAATAGAGTATGCCCTGGGCTGCTGGCTGGATGGCCAGCTGGCCTGGGCAGTGGAGCTGGGGCCAAGGGGGGCTTTCCCCACCCCCCGGTGTCCTAGGGCTGCCTAGGAAGTGGGCTGCCCCTCACCACAGCAAGTTTGAGCCTGTGCTTTCTGAACCTCAACCCTGCCTCCCTTCCTAGTGCTGTCAGTCAAACCTCTTCTATAACTGAGAGCGATTTCAAAAAACTGTTTGTAATATGGAATAGGTAGCAGTGGGGGAGTCTATCATTCAAAGGCAAAAAGTACCAAAAGAGATACACTGAGCTACCTTTTGTAGCTTTTTCAGATCCTGGTCCTTATTTCCTAGGTGGAAATGATACATAACAAAGCAATGCGGGATCAGGAGTTAAACAAACACTGGAGTCAACGTATTGCTACAGCACTGCTCCAAGCCAGATTTTGGTGCCCTCCTATGCAATGTGATCCCAGCCCTCCAAACCTCCCTTCTTGGTTTTATAAGCCATATGTTTATAATACCCAATGTACCTTTACTCCTTTGGGAGAGATTTGCAGCCAAATTGTTTTGTATCACTTGTAAGTCGTATAATAATTTAAGCCCCTTTATCTTGTACAGTGCTTCTCAGGCCCTACACAGATATCTGTGGACCAGCTAGCCGTGTGACCTGAATTTACCAATAAAAATGTAATTTTTTTTTGGGGGGGGATGAATGTGTTTAAAAGAAATGGAAGACTAATGGTTGCCAGATTAAGCCACAGCTGGGGAGCACATCAGGACTTTGTGAAAGAGTGGAGCATTTTAACAAGTTATTTGCATCCCATAGAATTATCGTCTGAAATTACATGTAACTTCTGCTGGATCCTCTTTAAAATCAGATTTTCACACCAACTCTCTTTTTAGGGAGATTTCTGTGATGGGTTGGAAGTTTCAAGCTTTTATGATTGTATCTCAGAAACAAGGCATTCCTATTTGTGGATTTTGTCATTCAAAGGTGTTAAGTTCCTGAATGGTACATAGTTACTTCTTTGTAAATTAGTCTTAGGAGGTGACTGACACTTTGGGGGTTATCACTGTCGAGGGACCTTTCAAAGTACCAGATATTTAGAACATCAGCCAATCGGGGTCCCCAACATGGTGCCTGTGGGAGCTGAGGCACCCATCAACACTATTCCTGGTGCTCAAGTGTTTTAAGGAAGTGGGTGTGCTTTAAGTGTTTTGAGAAAGGGGGGGCATAGCTCAGTGGTAGGGCATCAACTTGGCATGCAGAAGGTCCCAGGTTCAATCCCCAACATCTCCAGTTAAAGGACAGGGCAGTTGGTGATGGGAAAGACCTCTGCCTGAGACCCTGGAGAGCTGCTGCCCGTCTGAGTAGACAATACTTTGATTGGACCAGTGGTTTGATTCAGTATAAGGCAGCTTCAAATGTTCATGTATTCTCCGGGAGGGGGCATGGCCCAGTGTTGAGCATCTGCTTGGGATGCAGAAAGTCCCAAATTCAATCCCCAGCATCTCCTGTTAAAAAGGACCAGGCAGTCGGTGATGCGAAAGACCTCCAACCTGAGACCCTGAAGAGCTGCTACCAGTCTGAGCAGACAAGACTGACTTTGACGGACCAGTGTTGCAGCTGCCACTGAAAGTCTTAAAGGGATAAACATAAAGTAATTATCTCTTTTTTTGTTCTTTTGTAATTACAGGTTTAAGATTTTTACGAGCGCTTAGGCTGATACAGTTCTCAGAAATTTTGCAGTTTCTGAATATCCTTAAAACAAGGTAAGGCATCAGCATCTATTGTTTACTTTTTGCTTCTTGGAGATAGGAAAGGGCCAATTTAGTCAGTGCTTTCCCCCCCTTTGATGTACTTGGTCTGCGAGTCCTCTAGCTAGATAGCATTAATTGATTAGTGAATTGAGGGAGCTACTTTGACATTTTGGAACAAGTCTAGGCTAAAAGCAGTCTTGCATCAGTCCACTCACCCTATCCATGTTTTCAAGGGGCATTTTATCGGGCTTCGTAAACTTGTAGTTCCATGGAACCAGCCTCATGGTCTCAAAGAGAATGTATGTTCATTGGTACAATTATTTAAAAAATCTTTGTCATTCAATTCTCCGGAATATGTTTTGACAAACAGATCTGTCCTTTTGGATTCTTGAGTTAGAAATTTATTGCTGTTTTAAATGCAGTGTCCTATTTGCTCCTAAGACCTTGGTTGTCACCACCCATACTGCTGTGAGGCTGTGTCCTGAAAATTGTTATGATGCCCTGCTGACAAGTTACAATGAATGCATGCACAAACCGTGTACAGTGTACCCCTGTTTTTTTCTTTGTACATGCATTGAGTAGTTTCCATGTTACATTGATGAGAAGACAAGAGTCACTGGAAAAGACAATAAAGGCCCCGGGCACACGTGCCGGATATCGCAGGGGGGAGGCGTGGCTAATTGCCCCGGTGCAGTTTGATCCGCGATTACACGATCAGACGTGCCGGTGGCACAGCACGGGTCCTTCCCTCGGTGCCAGTGGGTAAACGAGGGACCGGAGGGGAATGCTGCGCGCCGGCGCAGTCACACCACAGGTGTCTGGAGGCAGCCCATGGCAAACGTTTACTAGTACCTTGGAGGTACTAGTTTTTAAATGCGCATTGTCGGCGGTAAGCCACGGGTGCACTCCACTTCCCAGATGTTGGGGTGTGATCGCGCCCAGATAATCCGCCCACCTTCCGTGCCTCTCCCGCGGCAACTTTGCCGTGTGACCGGGGCCGAAGCTAGGAAAAGTTGAAGGTAACAGAAAAAGAGGAAGACCCAACAGGAGATGGATGGACTCAAATCAAGGAAGCCACAAAGGCCCTCAGTTTGCCAGACTTGAGCAAGGCTGTTAATGATAGGACATTTTGGAGGTCATTAATTCATAGGATCACCATAAGTCAGAAGTGACTTGATGGTTAAATTGAACACAAGTTCTGCTGAATGGGTGATTTAAACCCCACATATATCCCGGTACTGGTCCTCAGTTTTGTAAGGTGAAAGTTCGTTGGCCCTTTCCTGCAAACAGATGTATGTGTGTACATTGTGATATGGGAACAGGATTAGAGTTCGTTCTGTCCAGGCCACTGAAATGAATCAGCTTAGGCTGATAACAGCATAGGATCGTACTGTCCAGAACCTCACCTTCTCCCCTCCATTTCTTCCTGCCCTTTTGTCTGCCCCCGACCCACAGTTATGCTGTGCAACATATCTAGAGCCCTGCTTGGGAGAGGGAAGGGGGGAAGGGTCTGAGGAGTGGGAGACTGGTGAGAAGCATAGGGTTGCCAGACTCCAGCTGGAGCCTGGAGATCTCCTGGATTTATGACTGATGTCCGGACTAAGGGTGTGTGTGTTCGGAATAAACCGAACCAAATAAATACCCGAAAATTCCTTATGGGTATTTGGGGGTATTTATTAGGCTGAATATTCGGCTACTGATATGGCTCAGTCTGAAAAAAAGCCATTTTTGTCCAGCTTTTATTAGACTCCCAGGTCTAGCATTCTAACTAATACACAGTAGCCATTCTCCTGAGAGTAGACTCTTTTGTAAAGGAAGGAGTTATCTTATTGCTGCCAGCAGGGATTTGTTAACCTGTGTTATTCCCAGGCTAAACCCGTGCTTACGAGAGGGATCTTTGAATTTTACTCTGGGAAAGACATCTCCAGGGAAAAGAGCAAACTAGACACTGGGTTCATAATTTTCAATAAGGTCTATTAGCACATAAGCTCTGACAAGGATTTTCTCTTCCTCATGGAAATACATTGAACACATGTAAGACGGCCTGTCCAAAAACCTTCCCTATATTGAACCACTAATTTATTTGAGACAGCATACATAATTCAGAATGTGGAAACAATGCAACAGCATAGCCAGCAATAGCCACCAATCCCAATGACAACTTGGTAGGAGGAGGTCTCACCGTCACACACTCTGCCTTGGAAAGTACCTGTAAAATAGGAAGTGAGGGAGAGAGGGAAGGAACTTCTTGACCCGACCCCCTCTTATACTCTCTTTGGCTCATTTGCCCACCTTTCTGATCCAGTCAGATTTGTGCAAC
Source organism: Gekko japonicus (assembly GCF_001447785.1). Classification (NCBI taxonomy): domain Eukaryota; kingdom Metazoa; phylum Chordata; class Lepidosauria; order Squamata; family Gekkonidae; genus Gekko; species Gekko japonicus. The sequence goes on from NW_015169199.1 coordinate 472,777, forward strand.
TACCCTTGGATTTTTACCAACTCAAGAACATATTTTAAGCAAAAAAATAATAACCAGTGAACAAGATATATGTTAAAAAACCCCGAAACCCATGTGGTCTGGACATCTCAACTCCACTGGATCAAGTTGTCCCGTTCTGGATATGTCCCCCCAAAACTTGGATGCTACTCAGTACTGTCTTCTGATAGTATCCCTCTGAAGGTCAGAACATTAGATCAGTTATTCTGACTAGATTTTTGACCTAATCCTAGTTACTACCAGTATGAGTACTGTAATACATAGTGAACGTATGGTGTATACATTAGTCTATATGGCAAAGCATGAGTATACATAATATTTAAATTTCATTAGCAATTAAGGCTGCCAAATCCCCCCGGGGGGCAGATTTCCCCCCGCTTTGGAAGTCCGATTTCCGCCCCCGCGGAATCGGCCCCCGGGGGAACCCCCACCAATGGCGCATGAGCACACTTCATTTAAAAACTCGATGTTTTCCCCTCAAATGGCTGTGCCCCGCCCCCAGCGTCCCCAGCGTCATGACGTCACTTCCCTGTGACGTGCATGCGGCGCGCGCCTGCCGGGAGCCAGCACAAAGTCCCCCGCCGGCAGAGGTAAGTCGATTTGGCAACCCTATTAGCAATCAATTTCAGAAAGAGGCAAAGGAATCTGTGTGCATATAATTCCATTTAAAGATCTAATCCTAGGGACTTTCCTCCCATTCAAACTCCTCTTCTCATTAGCTGTGAACATTCAGGGGCTTTCTGAAGAAAAGATCCATGATCGAAATATTATCCTAGCTAGCAAAGTTTCCTTTTTTTTTTTGGCCTAGTACTTGATACTAAAGTAAATCAATACCATGTGTCCTGCTAGGCTTCTATAGCAATTTAAGGTTCCTTTTCCTCCCTGAATCCCTCTTTGTCCATCTTTAAGGTGCTTGTTGGGGTGTTAGAGGATATATATTATAAATGTATACTATCCTAATTGTTCAGTCTCACAGAACCTTCGCCCCAACAAACCCTGCCAGGCCCTCTGACAGTGATGATAGTTTTCCACATCTTGTTTTTATCTTTCTCTTAGGTTTTGTAGCATTTTCTAGGCGTCGACCCTGTAGTTATGGGTGGCCTTAGCTTCCAGTTAAAGCCTTTGGTTTAGGATTGACAACCTCCTGATGGGGGTGGGGTTTCCCCAATTTCAGGGGTCATCACCCCTAGTGGGTTGCCACCTTCCTCTGCCACCACTCTGGACCTAGGGTCCCTTGGGAAGGCCCAGAGTACCCTCCCAAGCCCAACCAATATGCCCCTTTTAAGCCGAGAAACATAGGCATGATGACGAGGCAGAGAACATTAAACAAATGATTTATTAATACAGTAATGAGGCAAGGAATACAAGACAAGGTGCTTAAAATATATAACAGTTTTAAAGGTAAAATAAACAAATCTAACGTGGCTACCTATTTCTCTTAACTGGTTACTATTCAAGGTCCACAGCCTTTTATAGCAAGCCTGTGCCAGTACTCACTCTGTCCCAAGTGAGGGATCTTTCTCTCAGACCAGACTGTCCCCTCAGTTTAACTCTGTGAGAGGAAAGAACACAGTAGAGAGAAGAACGCAGTTCCACAGCGCCCAAAGCTTAAATCACAATCTCCTCACACAATCCCTGGACATCAATTGGTTACAACCATTGCTAAGCATTGTGGGGATTGTAGGCTGTCTGCTTTTCACTCCCACACAGGTCTCCTGGGTCTAGGCCTTGTCTCCCAATCCTACACAGATCATGACAGTCAGGTACCTGACAAACGGAGCATTGATTCTCGAAAGTTCGTATCCTGAAAACCTTGTTGGTCTCTAAGGTGCTCCTGGATTCGAATCTAGCTCTTCTACTGCAGACTAGCGTGGCTGTATTCTGAAACTAGGTTGAAACTATAGTGTCAGATCCCGGTTTTCAGATCCTGATGAACCTAAGCAACCATAGTTCATATTGGTGCCCATGTTAAAAAAATATCACACAAAATAGCTTAATTAAACCATGGTTTAATCGCCATTAAACTGCCATTCTATGTGATCTTCAATTCTGCCCTGACTGGAGCTTTAAAATATCTGCCTGCCTGCCTGCCTCTGTCTGTCTGTCTGTCTATCTATCTATCTTCCTGTCATCTACCTATCATCTACCTATCTACCTATCTATCATCTGTCTGTCTGTCTATCTACCTATCATCTACCTATCTACCTATCTATCATCTGTCTGTCTGTCTGTCTGTCTGTCTGTCTGTCTATCTATCTATCTATCTATCTATCTATCTATCTATCTATCTATTTATCATCATCTATCTATCATCTATCTATATCTATCTATCTATCTATCTATCTATCTATCTATCTATCTATCTATCTATCTATCTATCTATCTATCTTATAATTTAAAATTTGTACAGCATGGTCAATATACACGGTTCCATAGGAGGCACTAAGCTAAATACATGGATCTCTCCCCAAATGAATTTACAGCCTAAAAGAGACAGTGGCAGTCATGGGTGTAATTCTTTTACTCCCCCCCCCCTTTCAGCACTCTCTAAAATGGGCTGTTAAATGCTTACAGATTTCCTCTCATGCAGAGAGAGATCACCCATCATGGCCATGGGAAGAAACTGACTGACTTTCCTTGAGATTCTGCTTCGCCCACCCCCCCCCCCCCCCCCCCCTCCCTTCCCACACACCACACAACAGAATTTTGTAGCGCACAAAGTCAAAGAGTGGGAGAAGGGCAGTGAATATAGTAGATGAAGTGCTTGGATTAGAGGGACGTGCAAATCTCATTCATGCAGTCATCGCAAAGGCCATTCATAATACCGTGATCTTCTGTAAATCAGTTGCAAGGGCCCACAAATAGAAAGTGCGCATGTTAACTGTTGGTGCCTCGGTGTTATGTAATTTTCTGAACACTGGGGGGAAATCTAGATCCAAGTCCAGGGGCACCCGAGAAACCAACGAGATTTTAAGGGGTATAAACGTTCGAGTGTCAAAGCTCCCTTCGTCAGATATCTCGTACCCCGAAAATCTGGCTGGTCTTGAAGGTGTTCCTAGACTCTGTCTTCATTGGGGAAAAGGTTTCTTATTTCTTTATCAGCTCTTCCAGAGCTTCCATGTAAGCTTCTCCTGTGTGGAGCTCCACTTGGGTAACTGGCAGTGGCACCAGCCAGCTCTTCGGTCCTAGAGGAGGAACCTGGAGGGAACAAACCCTTTTGACTCCTTCCGGACACCTGAGTAATATTGGCTGCAGTCACACGGAGCATTAGCCACGCTACAGAGACGGAAGATAGGTGGATTTTCCGGGCACGATCACAGTGCCACATCTGGGAAGCGTAGAGCTCCCGTGGCGAACCCGAGGCTTCCCGCCGAAGATGCGGGGTAAAAAACTAGTACCTCTGAGGTACTAGTTTCCGGAATCCTCGGGGCAAGGGCGGGCGCCTGATCGCGTTTCCGGTGGTAGGTCGTGGCATCCGGCACCCGCCCATGTCCCATCGCTAAAAGGTTTTTTTTCCAAGTCTCCACGGGATGCGCACAAGCACCCAATGGCGCATGAGCACACTTCATTTAAAAACAAACAACACAGCCCCCTCCTCTTTTCCGTACCCCCCCACTCCTGGCTTGGCCTGCTCGAGAGCAACCCGGGCGGCAGAGGGGTAAGTGCAGGGGGGACGTGGTGGGAGGGCAGCTTGACTGAAGCTCCTCCTGGAGGGGACCGGACGGAGGACACAGTTTGCATTCCTCTGCAGCCCTGGAAGGGGTTAAACCCGCGGAGCCTTTAGCTAGAGAGGCCGCTTCTTTGCCGCGCCGCAGGATTGTCCTGTGATCGGCACCTCCCCCCTCACCACAGGACCTCAACGGGACCTTAACGGGACCTCTACGGGATGTCTGATCATGCAGCCGCGCATTATTTTGCTCCCGGGCAAACAGCCATGCTTCCCCCCCGCATTTTCCTGCCCGTGTGACCGGGGCCATAATTCATTTGTTTTGATTCATTTATTGACCACCTGTCTTCCTTATGGAGCCCAAAGCACTACAACATCAATAAAACTCATACAATCAAACATATTAAAGACATACAAACAAATTTTAAAATCACAGCTCAGGGCTGCTAGTAAATTTAGCCAAATACGATCACTGGATGCCTGCCCCATTATCCTAGGACGGGATCCCTAACCTTTTCTTTTTCTTTTTAATCTATTTTAGAAAAACAGGGTACAGAAAGGGAAAAGGGGAAAAAAATGGGTTATACAACATAATTACATTTGTCGAAGACAGTCATGTTGTACGTAATGTATAGGACAGAGAAAAAGTTCCCTTTCATCCCCTTCATTATACTTTAAGGTATTATGTATAAAATACAATAATTCTTATTTCTGAGGGGGTACATTTGTATTTATTATTTTAAGTTTCAAACTGCTGATGTTGTTTACCTGGATTTCAGTAAAGCTTTTGACAGGGTTCCCCATAGGCTTGCCAAGTCCCCCGGGGGGCAGGGAACCCCCCGCCCCAGAGGCCCATTCCCCACCGCCGGCGGATCGTGGCCTGGGGGGAACTCCACCCCGATGTGCACGTCACCCAGAAGTGATGCAGGTACGCCGGGCATGCTAGGGGCGGGGAAACAGTCATCCGAGGGAAAACTCTATGGTTTTCCCTCAGATGGTCCTGGCCCCGCCCCCAGCATGCCTGGCATACCCGCGTCACTTCCGGGTGACGTGGATGTGGCGCGCACGCGCTCCAGATGACGGCCGGGAGTCCCCCGCTGCGGTAAGTTTCTGACTTGGCAACCCTGGTTCCCCATGATGTTCTGATGGGTAAACTAGAGGTCCGTGAACTGGACTCTAGGATAGTTAGGTGGATAGGGAACTGATTGGAAAACGGCACTCAAAGAATAGTTGTCAATGGCATTTCATCTGAATGGAGGGATGTGTCCAGTGGGCTGCCACAGGGCTTGGCTCTGGGCCCAGTACTTTTCAATATTTTTATAAATGATCTGGATGAGGGTGTGGAGGGGCTACTCATTAAATCTGCAGATGACACCAAATTGGGAGGAGCAGCGAACATACCAGCAGATAGAGATAGAATTCAACGAGGTCTGAACATACCGAAACAGTGGGCTGATGTGAACAAGGTGCAATTTAACACGGATAAGAGCCGAGTTCTACATCTGGGTATCAAACATGAGGAACACACCTACTGGCTGGAGGATACACTTCTGGGTAGCAGTGTGTGTGAACAAGATCTTGGGGTACAGGTGGATTGTAAGCTAAACATGAGCGGCCAGTGTGATGCGGCGACAAAAAAGGCTAATGCAGTCTTGGGGTGTATCAACAGAGGCATAACGTCCAAATCGCAAGATGTCCTAAACCCACTGTACACTGCATTGGCCAGGCCACACCTGGAGTATTTGTGTGCAGTTCTGGAGGCGTCACTTCAAAAAGGATGTGGACAGAATGGAGGGGGTGCAGAGGAGAGCGACGGGGATGATCGGGGGCCTGGAGACCAAGCCTTAGAAGCAGGGATTTTGTAGAAAAAGAGCCGCAGGAGCTCATTAGCATACCTTAAAAGCTATGAGCATAATGGCTCATTAGCATATGCCATGTCCCCTGACATCACCGGAAATGATGTCAGAAGGGGAAGCAAAAGGGGGGGCATCTTCAAAAGCCTCCCCTGCCCTTCCCCAGCCAGGGGGAGGGAAGCGAAGAGAGAATGCTCCCCGACTCCCGGAAGGCCCCTCCTCCACTGCCACATTGATCCAACCTGGCAACCCTATTACTGTGTATTCAACATAACATATTTTTGCCACTTCAACATATTCATTAGAACTTTTAATAGATAAGTAGTATATCACCAGTGTAAAAGAAAGTCTATTATATATCTCATATAGAGAACCCATTTATATTCAGGATATTATATTTGAAACAGATTTTAATTCTATTCTGTTTCATTACCATTCATTTGTATATGGTATTTTCTCACTCTAAGTTTGTCTCCTGCCAACATAATATGCATAATACACACTCCGGCTGAGGACAGACTGGCAGTATGAAGTGTGAGGGAGGCGGGGCAAAAAGACCCGGACCAAGTTGTGCCGGGGATTCCCGGTCGCACTGCACCTACTGATGCGGGAGCATACCGGGGAGGAGGTGCAAAGGAGTGTTCGCACTGTTGGCCCTCCCCTGGTGGATGCACGGCTGTAAGCGGCTTTTTTTCACTGCGGTGACATGCGCCTATGCGCATAGGCACAGCACTGCAGCAATGTAACTTGTTTGCAGCTTTTAGCATGCACACTTTCGGGAAGCGGGATCAACGTGCCCTCCAGGGTTTGCTACAGCTTTCACCTGGTACTTTTTTAACATGGTAGGGAATCGTCAGAGGACGGGTTGAGTACGGCTGGGGAACGCCTGACAGCTAGGGCTGCATGAACCGGCCCCTTTAATCTGTTTGTGAAACGTGCCTCTATCAGGCCAAACTGCCAGTCTGAACTCAGCCTCCATCTTTCCTCAGATTTTGTAATAGACCTGTTTCTCAAATAGGTTGTTAATTTTGCCATTACTGTATATTCATCAAGTTTATTTTTCCGTTCTTCTAAATGTGGTCAGACGTCTAGTTTCCATTTAGCTGCATTAATAGTTATAGTTGCTCATCACCGTGTAGTTTAATAGTTCTTCTGAAATTTTTGGTAATTCGTTAGGCAGAACACTAAATAGCATGCTCTTGGCTTCCACTGCGAATTTAAACTTTAATATGTTCTGCATTTTTTGGTTTATTTCTTTCCAATATCTTTTTTTCTGTGCTTTTTTTACAAGTCCACCACACATGAAAGAACGTTCCATCTGTGTCTTGACATTCCCAGCATTTTACTTGGTAGCTTTTGTGTGGTTCTCAATGTCCTTTGGCGTTATATACCATCTGAAAAACATTTTGGATCACTTTTCTCTTCATGTCTGGCTGACTGTAAATTTGATATCTTTTTCTCATTGTCGTTCCCATTATTGCATAGATATTTGCTCTTTAAGGTTTTGCATCCACTTAATTATACATTAGAAGCCCTCCCACTGTTGCCCCCCCCAAGCACCAAGAAGACAGAGCATCACTTGCCCCAGAGCCCCTATCTATACCTTGTGGCTAATAGCCACGGATGGACCTCTGCTCCATATGCTTATCTAATTCCCTTTTGAAGTTGTCCATGCTTGTAGCCGCCACCACTTCCCGTGGCAGTGAATTCCATGTGTGAATCACTCTTTGGGTACCCTCTAAGCTGAGTTGGTGTGAGCTAGCTCACAGTTTTTTAGCCTCCAGCTCACAGATTTTTGTCTTAGCTCAGGAAGGAGGGCTCCAGAGCAAACTAATTGATGCAGTAGCCAAATCACTCGCTCACAACTTTAATGCCAGTAGCTCACAAAGTAGAATTTTTGCTCACGAAACTCCACAGCTTAGAGGGAACATTGCTGCACAGTCAACCAAACCTCCAATGGGGAATCAGAAGCCTTGCTGGCCTTGCCCACATTCTAAAAACACTTGGCGGGGGCACCAGGAAAGGTGTCAAGTGGACATCCGGGTGCCCACAGGAACCATGCTGGGGACTCCTGTCCTAGGGGTTCTGTGTGTAACTTTTGCCCCTGCAGTTCCCCATCAGAATAAGACTTTTCCTGTGGATGTGTCTCTCCTGGCTGGAGAGGAACAAAAGGAACTGTTCACACAGGAAGCCAAGCCCCATTATTCATCTCCTGTCCACACACTTGCCTTTGCTACTTACATGTGGCTGTTCAGACTGACTTGCAGGTTTATCCGTCATATCTATTTCCCATCATTTTATTAAATCGAGTCAAGGAAACCTATTCAAATTATTATAGTTAATATCCCCCCCCCCCTATTTCTATGATGTTTCAGTGAAACTATAGGGGCTTAGACTGGGTTCGGTCAGAATTAGGAACGGCACAGCTGTCTCAAAGAGCTTAAACAGCGGGGAAATGATGGTGACTAATCCTGCCACTATATTTAGAACCTGGGCTGAAAAGACAAGAGGCATTTCATAGGCGGGCAGGGAGCAATTTTTCATAAACACAGGCGGGATGAACTGTAACCGAAGAATTGCAGAAACATTTGCAAGGTGCAGGTGGATAAGTTATTGGCCATTTGTAAGCTCTTTCTGTGCATTTGTTTGTAACTCGATCGCTGCAATATCAAACGGGGGTTTGCGGCTGTGAATGAGATCTTCAGCACTTTTGCATGAGTGCCTTTCGGTGGAGTCAATTCACACATCCAACCACATTGCAACGGGACCACGGGTCTCTTGCTGCCTAGCTATATAAATCTCATTTTTAATCCAGTCCATCCTCTGTGACTCTTGGGAATATTTTATCCCCACGACATCCCTGCAAAGTAGGTTAGGCTGGAAGAGAGGGACTAGCTCAAGGCCAGCCAGTGACCTCCATGGATGAATGGGAGTTCGGACCTGGGTCTTCTGTGTCTTAATCCAACACTCTCAATGCTGTCTGTAACAGGGAGTGTTTATAATGGTGGTGGAAAGTGCCATCAAATTGCAGCTGATTTGTGGTGACCTTGTAGGGTCTCCAAGGCAACAGATGTTCAGAGGTGGTTGGCCATTGCCTACCTCTGCATCGCGACCCCTGGACTTCCTGGGTGGTCTCCCATCCAAGTACTAGTCAGGGGTGGCCCTGCTGAGCTTCCAAGATCTGACGAGATTGGGCTACCCTGGGCCACCCAGGTCGGCATGAGAGAGGACCAGAGGCGGTTGGCCATGGCCTGCCTCTGTATAATTACCCTGGTCTTCTTCCTCGGTGCTCTCCCATCCAAATACTAACCAGGTCCAATCCTGTTTAGCTTCTGAGATCTGATGAGATCAGGCTCGCCTGGGCCACCCAGGTCAGGTCATATAAGATCTCGGTATTATAGAACAGATATCAAATTATAGATACCGAAATCACTATTTGATATTACAGTGATTAGATTATAAACAGGTGTATGCCAACAAAAGTCCGCATGGTCAAAGCAATGGTATTCCCAGTAGTCATGTATGGCTGCGAGAGTTGGACTATAAGGAAGGCCGAGCGCCAAAGAATAGATTCTTTTGAACTATGGTGCTGGAGAAGACTCTTGAGAGTCCCTTGGACTGCAAGGAGATCAAATCAGTCAATCCTAAAAGAAATCAACCCTGACTGTTCCCTGGAAGGCCAGATAATGAAACTGAAGCTCAAATACTTTGGCCACCCAATGAGAAGGGAGCCCTCACTGGAGGAGAAGACCCTGATGCTGGGAAAGATTGAAGGTCAAAGAAGACGGGGACGGGAAAGGATGAGATGGTTAGACAGTGTCATAGATGCAACGAACATGAAATTGAGCAAACTTCAGAGGACAGCGGAAGACAGGAGGGCCTGGCGTAATCTGGTCCATTGGGTCGCGAAGAGTCGGACTCGACTGTGCGACTGAACAACAACAAAATGTTTGTGTGTGTGTGAAAACGTCTCAGGTATTATACAACAGGAGTGGACAGCTGGTGGTCAGAAATCGAAATCTGTTCCCTCCAAGCCATTTCAGCTGGTGCTTGGTAGGCCCACCGAATTTTGGGGTAAAAGGTCCCCCCCCCATTAATAAAGAAAAGCAGGGGTTGGAGAGCTGTGAAATTGTAAGAGGTAGAGAAAACCCTTCATTACGTTCAGAAAGTCCATCCCTCCCTCCATCCATGTTATTTATTACAATCTGAGATCAACCAACATAAGGGCACAAGCTAAGCACAAATGAAATGTATCAGAATGTTCAAAATCCTTAACTTACTTAAATGCTAATTTTAGTAATGCAGGGTGATTAATAAAAGTATGGAAGCCTCAGTTTCCTTATCAGCTGACCCAAAGCGCACAGTTTGGCCACCTCAAGAGTGATTTCATTCAGGCGACTTGCAAGGAGACTGTACATGTAACGTTTATCGGATCTGCCTGGAAATGTAGATAAAATAGAGGTGATGTACAGGGAATGAATGTCCTTATAAAATGAACAGTGAAGTAACATGTGTCCTGCGGTTTCCACGGCATTCAGTTGGCAAAAAACAGAAATGGCAGGAATAAAGCATACCTAAATATTTTGCCTTGCGGCAGGGCTGAAGGTAGAATGTCGAAAGAGGCCAAAGTAAATACTCTGCAGTATTTAGAAGATTCTAAGGTGAAAAGATAATTCAGTGGAACAGATTTTTAACAGTGATTCCGTACCGCTGGATAAGCATGGTGAAGGGTTTGCCCCTGTCCACGAAGAAAAGCAAGGCTGGAGTTTTCAAATTCAAAGAAGCAGAGAAAATCCTTGATCACATTTGGAATTTCAGTACAGGGACCCAGCTATGCTTGGATGCTTGTGGCAACGATTTTGAGTAAAGCCTGGCCACTCTTGAGAGGATCGATTTGAGTGGTAAAATACAGAGGATTCCCTCTCCCTCAGGCCTCTGTCTCTGTCTGGATAACTGAAAAAAAGAAGGCACCATAAATACAAGGGAGGGGTCAAGGGAAGACTTGAATCTCAAGAAAAGAGCGAGATCAAACCCCAGTTTGAGCCTCAGGTAGTATATATGCCTATATATATTTATATATCTGTATCAGTCAATCTATGGCCCCGGTGACATGGAGGATTTGCCGTGCTAAGGCACGAATGTCAGGAGGATTTTCGGGGAAGCGTAGCACACCCGTGGCCAACCCGTGGCATCCCACCGAAGATGCGCAGTAAAAAAGTACCACGGAAAATGCACTAGTATCCGGAAAACATGGTGCAGGGGCGGGCGTCTGATCGCGGGAGCGCTGGTATCCCGTGGCATCCAGCACCCGTCCACGTCCCATCGCAAACCAGATGTTTTTCATAAGCGCATGCGCACAAACACATAATTGAAAGCAGTGCTGCTCCGCGGAACTGTGCATGCACACAAATGCAAAACGCTTGCTGCGCCGCTGGCCGTAGTTGTGGCCAACCTGACATCTGCTTGTCTGTCTGTCTATCAATCAATCATCCATCTGTCTATCATCTGTCTGTCTATCATCTATCATCTTTGTGTCTATCATCTATCTATCTTCCTTCCTTCCTTCCTTCCTTCCTTCCTTCCTTCCTTCCTTCCTTCCTTCCATGTCTGTCTGTCTGTCTGTCTGTCTGTCTTTGTCAGGCTCCTTAGCAGTATCACACCACACACCAAGGCTTCTCAAGAAGATAAGTGTTTAATGATAGTCCATTACTAAAGAACGAGTATACAGCTTGTATCAGGAATGATCTGCAACATGATGGCCACTGACTTATAGTAAAATCAAACGTCCCCCCCCCCAAAAAAAAACAAAAGCCAATGATTACATTTCGCACGCATAGGCAAGCAAGCGGCTGCGCGCCCAAACTGTTAAAATTCCCAAGCCGGGCATCTGTGCAGCTGGAAGAAACAACAAGGTCAGACTAGAGATAAGCAGCGAAAAGCCAGACAGGATGAGCTGGCGTGAAGGAGGAGATGCCCCCTCCGCATTCCAACACAATGACAGGGTTACCTGACAGTCGTCTGTCTGTCTATCTATCATCTGTCTGTCTGTCTGTCTGTCTGTCTGTCTATCTATCATCTATCTATCTATCATCTATCATCTGTCTGTCTGTCTGTCCATCTATCATCTATCTATCTATCATCTATCTATCTATCATCTATCTATCTATCTATCTATCTATCTATCTATCTATCTATCTATCTATCATCTGTCTGTCTGTCTATATATCATATATCTATCATCTATCTGTCTGTCTGTCTATCTATCTATCATCTGTCTGTCTGTCTATATATCATATATCTATCATCTATCTGTCTGTCTGTCTATCTATCTATCATCTGTCTGTCTGTCTATATATCATATATCTATCATCTATCTGTCTGTCTGTCTATCTATCTATCATCTGTCTGTCTGTCTATATATCATATATCTATCATCTATCTGTCTGTCTGTCTATCTATCTATCATCTGTCTGTCTGTCTATATATCATATATCTATCATCTATCTGTCTGTCTGTCTATCTATCTATCATCTGTCTGTCTGTCTATATATCATATATCTATCATCTATCTGTCTGTCTGTCTATCTATCTATCATCTGTCTGTCTGTCTGTCTGTCTATCATCTTATCTACACACACATGTGGCTATGAAAAAAAATGTAAAAAGTGGAGGTAAGAGGTTGTGCCCTGACTTGGATGGCCCAACCTAGCCCAGTCTCATCAGGTCTTGGAAGCTAAGCAGGGTCGGCCCTGGTTAGTATTTGGATGGGAGACCGCCAAGGAAGTCGAGGTTCGCAATGCAGAGGTGGGCCATGGCCCACCACCTCTGTTCATCTCTTACCTTGAAAACTCTACAGGGTCACCATAAGTCAGCTGACACTTGACAACGCTTTCCACCACCAAGAAGTCATGTGAGCGTGCTTGCCCCTGAGAATCCAGAAGCTGTCCCCCTTGATATTTAATGGACTGTATCTGAACTAAAGGATTCTCAATGGGTATCAGTAGTTTACTTGCATCACCAGAAGTCAACTTGTAAATAAAGGTTTTCTAGCCTATCCAGACTGGATAGTAATAAAGTCTCTAGAGAAGAAAGTTCTAAAACTTTGAAGGTCCCATTCAGAACATCTCTTGCGGACTTTCTGTCAGACAATTTGGCATATGGAGTAAGCAAAAGGTGTTCCCAAAAGAGAGCAGACGTGACCAGTGTTCCCTCTAAGCTGAGTTAGTGTGAGCTAGCTCGCAGTTTTTTAGCCTCCGGCTCACACATTTTTGTCTTTGCTCAGGAAGGATGGCTCCAGGGCAAACTAATTTATGCAGTAGCCAAATTGCCCGCTCGTTGAACTTTAATGCCAGTAGCTCACAAAGTAGATTTTTTGCTCACGAGACTCCACAGCTTAGAGGGAGCATAGCAGACATCCCTAGAGTTCGAAAGCAAAGGTGTGTAGGGTCAACCTGACGGCGTATTTGAAGCGTCCGAATAATAACAGTTTCAGGTTGCTATTTGAAGCTATATACAGTGTTTTATTTACAGAGTATTTACAGTCAGTCCAATCCACTTTGCAATCTCCAAATCCTGAGACTGTCCAGCAAAGTGCTTCGCCAGTAAATGCATTCACAAGTGTGCACATTTACATCAGGACTGTTCTCCTTATATACAGACTGGCACCAATCAGAGCCCAGTGCTGACTCATGGTGACCATTAATTAAGCTGATGCAACCTAGTTGCAATCTGTACCTGGTGACACTGTCACATGACAGTTCAACCTGTCACCACAGATCAGTATGATCTAACTCAATCACACCTGGCTGTCATCTTGCCCAGATATACTACAATATACTGTCACAACCCAGTTGCATTTAAGGGTGAATATTGGAGATTATCCTGAAATCTCATTGGATCAGATTTCATAATAGAGTCTGCCCCCCTTGTCCTGGGAGCTGTGTATCTGACCATAGGACTTCCAGAGACCCTTCCAGAAAGTTCATTGTTAACTATTTTTCTCCCAATTTCCATGGACTTAAAAAACGTTTTGTGGTACGCACATGTGCTTTAGGGATTCCGACATTATCATGACACCCCTGTAAAAACAAACAAATGGATAAATAAGTATTGTGACGGGAAGACTCATGACTGCCTGTCATAAAGTCGCAGCCGACTTAGTGCGACCCTGTACGGTTTTCAAGGCAGGAGAGGTTTGCCATTGCCTTCTGAGAGCAGAGCAATAACAAGGAGCCCGGATTTTTAAAAACTGGATCAGAGATAGAGATTTTGCAAAGACTGATATTTTGCAGAGGGAAAAAATATAAATGAAACTACTTTTTTCCTAGCCAGGCTATGTTTCTCCACAGATGGCATATACCAGGGGTGGCTAAACTTGCTCACCGTAAGAGCCACATGGAGCTGTGGTGGCTCAAGTGGTTAAGACGCTGAACTGCAGGCTGTGGAAGGTCAGTAGTTCAGCAGTTCGAGACTCAGGTGCCACATGATGGAGTGAGCTCCCGTCTCTAGTTCCAGCTCCTGCCAACCTAGCATTTCAAAAGCAAGAAATTGCAAGTAGATAAATAGGTACCACTTTGGTGGGAAGGTAACAGCGATCCGTGCGCCTTGGTGTTGAGTCATGCCGGCCACATGACCACGGAAACGTCTTCGGGCAGCGCTGGCTCTTCGGCTTTGAAACGGAGATGAGCACCGCAACCCTAGAGTCGGACTCGACTGGCTTTCGAGCAAGAGAACCTTTACACTAACAAATCATTTGGCTGAAACGGAGATGAGCACCGCAACCCTAGAGTCGGACTCGACTGGCTTTCGAGCAAGGGAACCTTTACCTTTTTAAGAGGCACATAGAATAAACGCCAGATGTTTGAGAGCCACAAGACATGACTATCACACACACATTTTTATTTTAAAATATGCCAATTTGCTTTTTATTAACGTGAAATGAGACGGCTTAAAATAAAAAAAAACAGAAGGGGTAGAAACAGTGATATTCTTCCAATGATATTTGTTTGCTAATGATATTTATCTGTCTAAGAGAGAGAGAGAAAGGGAGAGAGGTGGAAAGAAAGAATGAAAGAGGTGGAGAGAGAGAGAGAGATGGAGAGAGAGAGAGAGAGAGAGAACTGAGAAAGCAAATGGATAGGATGGAGGGGGAAGGGAGGGAGGGAGAAAAAGCACGCTTCCTCTTTGCTTCTTCAGCCGCCCTGCCGGGAGCCGCACAATATGTGTGAAGGAGCCGCATATGGCTCTCGAGCCGCTGTTTGGCCACCCATGGTTCTTCAGAGGGCATCATGGGTGGGTGTGGGCGGGTGTCATTGGACCCTGTTGGGAGACAGACATCCTCCATGAAAGTCTGGACTCTGCTGGGTCAGAGGAATCTGCATTTAGCAGTCACCTGGAACTGAGACCAGTGTTCCCTCTAAGCTGAGTTAGTGTGAGCTAGCTCATGGTTTTTTTAGCCTCTGGCTCACACGTTTCTGTCTCAGCTCAGGGAGGGATGGGGCTCCAGAGCAAACTTAATTTATGCAGTAGCCAAATCGCTTGCTCACAACTTTAATGCCAGTGGCTCACAAAGTAGGGTTTTTTTCCTCACAAGACTCCACGGCATTGACTGAGACCACGGGGGAAGGGAAGAGGGCATTTAACTCTCAGCCCCTGGGTCAGATTTGCCAGTCTCCCAATGGCGTCATTAACATGGCAAAGAGGAAAAGACTGACTTTAATGGGCCACATCTTCCCCCTCCCCACTTTAAAACTACTAGCAGTCCAGAGACTCTGGATTCAATCAGCAAAAACAAGTAGGGTCTTTTTAAGACCTGACTGACCTTCTTCCCTTTCCGCATGGCCCCAATTCCCAAGAGTGTACCCTTCACAGCAGAGGTCATTTCGGGGGGGGATCGTGGGGGATCGCAGTTCCCCCGGGTGAGGTACGGGGGGCGGGGCACATGACGAAGCCCCGCCCCCTGCTTCCGGCCGCCCCGCTTCCGGCCCTCATTCAGCCAGGAGGAGGCAGGAGAAGAGGGAGGGTAAGTTGCTTCCTCCCTGCCTCTCCCCACCCCTGCCTGCCTGGGGCCAGGGAGGGCCTTCGCGGGGCTTCCTTGCACTCCCGCCGGCCTTGCAGGTCCACCACCGGGCCCCTTATGAGGCTCGGCAGTGGAGCTGCAAGGCCGGTGGCGGCGGCCAGGACCGTTGGGGGTGGGGTGTGTGGCCTTATGACACACTTCCGGTGATGTCAGGGGGTGTGGCCTTATGACACACTTCTGGTGATGTCAGGGGGTGTGGCATATGCTAATGAGTTATGCTAATGAGTTCCCCTAGCTCTTTTTCTACGAAACGACCCCGCTTCACAGAATGACAGAGATTTGGGATCCTTTTTTCATCTGTTCATCTTGGGGACCCCTAAAGCAGTGTGTGGACCGATTGGGTTCAGAAAGTTCTCAACCCTTCCCTGGTTCAGAGTCCGATAACCGGGGGTGTGTGTGGTTCAGATAGGTTTTTGAGAAGCTCCACCTCTGACTGGATCCGTTAACTGGGAGACCCTCCTAAGCCGATTGTCCTGATTTGGGGCTCGACTCGGGGGAGTTTCCCAAACTGGAATTCTGTGGGTTGGATGGCAACAGAACTCCCCGGGATTCACAGGCTTATGGTCTGGCAACCAGAGCCGTGGCAAAAACAAGCCGGTATTTTCATTTCACTGGGATGGCTCAGTTTGCCAACAGCAGCAAGCAGGGGTCATTTCCTGCAGGAGCACAGGAGCGGAGCTCCGGCAGTAAAGAGCCCAGTGGGCGGGCACATGCAACAAGCCCCACCCCCTGCTCCCAGCAGCACTCAGTCAGAGCTAGAAGCAGCCAGGTAAGTTGCAGAGCCCCCCTCTCGGCCCCCTGGTCCAAAACAGTCCAGTGGCACCTTTAAGACCAGGTTTTATTCAGGTACAAGCTCTCCCTCCTCTGCGAGGACAGATCTGCACGTCCCCCCCCCACCAATAGCTAGCAATCCAAAACAGTCCAGTGGAGCCTGAGCGGTGGGTGTTGCCTTCTGACACACTTCCGGTGATGTCAGGGGGTGTGGCATATGCAAATAAGTTATGCGAATGGGTTATGCTAATGAGCTCCTGCACCTTTTTGTCTACGAAATGACCCCTGGCAGCAAGAATTCTGTTTGGTAGTTTTTGCATCATTTTGTCCTCCAGTTTGGGTGGTGCGGCACAAAATCAGAATGCCTAACGCTGTACTCGGGTGTCTTGAATTCCATCCTCCCCACCAGACCATCCAATCTGCACTGATGTAGATTTCCTCAAACTCTTTAGCTGTTTCCTCTTCTGGGCATTTAGACAGGTAGACCACAGACGTGGATCCTGGCAACGCAGGAGCCAGTTAAAGGAACCAGTCGGAACTGTGGGAGGGCAGGCAGGTAAAGGTCTGACCAAGGGAGTGGCACTTAGGTCTGGGATGTGGCAAGTCAGAGGTTGGGAGCGGGAGAGAAGAGTTTTAATATGAATTAAAGACCTGTGGAGATATCAGATCTTTTTTCTTTTTAAGTTTTATTACCAAATCCGTTTCAAAGTGCTGGTACTCACCTTTAAAACCCTACATGGCCAGGGTCCGACTTACCTGAGGGACCGCCTTTCCCCATATATACCCCCAAGAGCACTTCGGTCGGGGACCCAACACCGCCTGGTGATTCCAGGCCCCCGGGAGGTAAAGCTTGCTGTGACCAGGGCTAGATCCCCTGAGAGAGAGGGGTCCCACCCCCCCATTGGACATGTTCCTTTTTTGTGAGGCCTAACACCCCACAGCTCTTGGGGAAGTATTAACCAGGATGACATTTTGGAGCTCACCAATTCATAGGGTCACCATAAGTCGGAAGCAATGCTCCCTCTAAGCTGTGGAGTCTTGTGAGCAGAAATGCTACTTTGTGAGCTACCGGCATTACAGTTGCAAGTGAGCGATTTAGCTACTGCATAAATTAGTGTGCTCTAGAGCCATTCTTCCTGAGACTAAGACAGAAATGTATGAGCCAGAGGCTAAAAAACTGTGAGCTGGCTCACACTAACTCAGCTTAGAGGGAACACTGGTTGGAATTGACTTGACACAAGCCCGTGAGGACCTGTGGGTTGGTGGTGAATGATCATGAATAATTTTATCTCTGTTTTATGTTTATGACCATTTTTCAGCATGCTTTCTGACATGTAGATTTGCGCTAATTGGCTGTGCGGCATTTTAGATGGTGTAGTGTTTGTAACAAATGCCTAATAAAGGTTCTGAGTCCAGTGACACCTTTAAAAACAACAAAAAGTTTAATGCTGGGTATAAGCTTTTGTGTGCATGCACACTGTCACGTCCTGGATGCAGTCACTCCCACAACACTCTGGTAGTAGCACGATTTGTTTATCGAGAGGTAGAGAGATTCCAAGCATAGACAGATTCTGTGCCGGAACTGTCCTCCAGATGCCAGGTCCGACCATATACTACCAGCAGGACATCTCCCCTATGGCAACCACCCAATCAATATTCTCATTCAGCCTGCCAAAGATCCAAACTGGCCCTTGTGGCCACACCCCGCACCTACAAACTAACGGTTACATTATCTAGAAGCTCCCCGCGTCACAAGGTCATGTTGGACGCTGAGATCATATACTTCCCAGGGTCTCGCAGTCTGCTCCAAGCTGGCGCTATTTAACCTGAAGCAGACATTGACACGCACATCCACCACCACTCCCCAGCAGAGAAGATAAACAGCAGTGAAGTATTTCGCCCCAGAGTACATGTAGATGAAAACAGTGGAATGAGCATGTCTGAGAAAGCCGTTAACCCCTAATGCTGCAAAAGACCATGAGTTTGGCTAGACAGCCTTCTATGGCAAGAGAGGCCCAAGCTTGACGCACACAAAAGTTTATACCCAGAATCAAACCTTTTGTTGGTCTGAAAGGTGCCACCGGACCCAGACTTTGTTTTGCTGCTTCAGGCCAACACGGCCGTGCCCACCTGAATCTGATAAAGGTCCTCCGAGGGTGGCGACGGAGGGGCGGGGCTGCTTGGCAAAGAGAAAACTCTGAGAACGTCTGTCTTTTTCTGCCCTTTCCCCAGTAATTCCATCAAGTTGGTGAATCTGTGCTCTATATTTATCAGCACGTGGCTGACAGCGGCTGGATTTATACATTTGGTAAGTACACTTTGGGTTTGGAGGGGGGGGATGCACTTTGATCTAGGGTTGCCAGCCTCCAGGTGGGGCCTGGAGATCGCCTGGAAGTACAGCTGATTACGGAGATGACTATGGCGACTTTGATGGGTAGATTCTGTGGCATGATATGCCACAAGGGCCCCCTCCCCTTCCAAATCGCGCCCTCTCCACGCCTCACCTCCAAATCTCCAGGAATTTCCCAGCCCAGAGTTGGGAACCCTTCTCTGACCAGCTGCTGGGATCTGTTACTTCCTTGAGTAGCCATCGGTTTGGGTTTTTCTTCTTCTTTTTCCTTTTTGTCTTTTTTAAAAAAGTTTCCCATCGCAGCTTTTCCATTTCTGTAGAACCCCTGTTTGATCAGCGTGTCCTGGGGCAAACGCACGACCTGTGAAGGGGAGCCAGACTCTGGCACATGGTGACTTGCACGCTTGGAACTATGTGGCTCTCTTTCGCATTTGCGTGTCGGCCCTGGGACAAGCTAGTCAGACAATTCCCAGCTGCGTGCCCTGGGACATTCGGGATGCATCTGTCTCCCTGTCAGAGTTCAGATGTTAAGCGCAGCGACTTCAGGTGCAGCCAGGAGAGCCACCTCTTTCAACATGCTCTAATCTCATTCTGATCATTAATACATCAGTAACATAATTCAGGAACAGCCCGAATTTTCTATAACAAGACATGACCACTAGGTGGCAATATTTCCTTAATAATAAGAAGGGGGGAAACAATTTCTCATCAAATATGAAGTGGGGATACCAGATATTAGAAGAACAAGCCACTCCGTGTTGCTAATATGTAAGAGTAGAAATTCTTCAAAAGACACCTTAATTGTTACATCAGATAATGTATTCATTCCTTCCCATCCTTCTTTCTCCCCCCCTCCCCCCGCCCCAAACTATTTAAGGCAGGGTACACTAACAAATCATTTGGCTGAAACTTTTCACATATATAAAACTATCTTCCAGGATTATTGAAGCCTCTGGGTTTGATTTAAATCACCATTTTAGTATGGTGGGGCATTTTCCAGAACAGTAGGCACGGCAACCGTGGGGAGTCTATGGTCTGCTTGGTTCCAGTGAGATTGACATTGGCCGATTTTATGCATCTGGGCTGCAGTCCACGAGCAAGCAGTGCCGTTCTGCCTTGCCCAGCAGTGTAGTCCCAGTAGGGTTGGGGTGTGTTCCCTCTAAGCTGAGTTAGCGTGAGCCAGCTGACAGTTTTTTAGCCTCCGGCTCACACATTTTCGTCTCCGCTCAGGAAGGACGGCTCCAGAGCAAGCTAATTGATGCAGCAGCCAAATCGCTCGCTCACCACTTTAATGCCAGTAGCTCACAAAGTGGGATTTTTGCTCACAAGACTCCACCGCTTAGAGGGAGCCTTGGTTGCCAGCCTGGAGATTTCCTGGAATTATAGCTGACTTCCAGACTCTCAGAGTTCTCTCAGCCCCACCTACCTCACAAGGGTGTCTGTTGTGGGAAGGGGAAGGGAAAGGAGTTTGTAAGCCACTCTGAGACTCCTCTGGGTAGTGAAGGGCGGGGGTATAAATCCAATCTCTTCTTCTTCTGTGACAAATCAGAGGAGATGCAAGTCTTAGGCTGGCCATACCTGGTCAGGGATTTATATTTCCGCTGTGGTCCGTTGCAAGTAATGTCACCAGCTAGTACGCAAACAGTGTTCCCAGCAGTTTTTGGCGCCCAGGGAGGATTTGTCAGCAGCACAGGCGCTGAAGGGGCTTCTTGGGGCATCAGGCCACGAAGATGGAGGTCACATCCTTATGGACTGATTTCCATGAAGTTTAGTTCTGACTCAGTGTCCCTTGACTCTTGATAGCGAAAATGGGGGTGTGCGTGTGCATGAGGGAGGGATATCTGGCAAACATTTTTTTTCCCCTCTCACAAAATCAACCCAACGAGCCATTCAGTCTACGTGGGGCCACCCTTGAAGACTGTCCGGAAGCTGCAGTCGGTACAGAATGCTCCCGCCAGAATGTTGACTGGGCTTGACTGTAGGGATGCTATCAGTCTGGTCCTGTTCCAGCTATACTGGCTTCCAGTTTGTTTCCAAACTTAATTCAAGGGGCTAGTATTGACCTTTAAAGCCCTATACAGTAGGGGCTAGCATATTTTCTCCCATATGAACCTACCCGCTCATAAGAACATAAGAGACGCCAATGTTGGATCAGGCCAAAGCCCCATCCAGTCCAACACTCTGTCACACAGTGGCCAAAAATACCAGGGGCCATCAGGAGGTCCACCAGTTGGGGCCAGGACATTAGAAGCCCTCCCACTGTTGCCCCCTCCCAAGCACCCAGAAGACAGAGCATCACTTGCCCCAGAGTCCCTATCTATACCTTGTGGCTAATAGCCACTGATGGACCTCTGCTCCAAATGCTTATCTAATTCCCTTTTGAAGCCGTCCATGCTTGTAGCTCACTCCGGTCATCTTTGGAGTCCCTGCTTTGGTTGCCCCTACCATCTGAAGCTAGGTGGGTGGTGACCTGAGGAAAGGGCCTTCCCAGTTGTGGCCCCAGAACTTTGCAGCTTCCTCTCTAGAGAGATCCGTCCGTCCCCCTCTATGGGTGCCTTCTGTCAGCAGGTGAAGACATGTTTGTTTCCTTTGGCATACCCCGACAACCGTTACTGGCCCTCCTCCCTGGTTCTGGTGTTGTGTTTTTTAAATTGAATTATTTTTATACAGGGATAATTTGGGGCCGGAGCACACTGGAGCACCACTCCGGCAGCCCAGGAGCGGGCACAAATGGCGGTAGCGGCAAGCCCCGCCCCGCAAGCTCCTTCTCTCTAGAGTCGCAGCACAACAACGGTGCAATCTTTCCATTGTATTCTATGGCCCCATAGAATACAATTGAAAGATCGCACTGCCGCTGCGGCACAACTCCAGAAAGAAGGGGTTTAAACTTTAAACCCCTTCTCTCTTCGCTCTCCCTCCCGCCCGCCTGGGGAATGGAAGGGGAGACTTTTGAAGATGCCTCCCCCCCTTTTTGCTCGACTTCCGGTGATGTCCGGGGGCGTGGCATATGCTAATGAGCCATTATGCTAATAGCCTACTAGGTGTGCTAATGAGCCCCTGCAGCTCTTTTTCTACAACATGACCCCTGATTTTATATATCATGTATTTTAAATGTTGTTTTAATGCTGAAATGTTTTGGTATTCGCCCTCTTGGGAGACCCTGTTTAGGTGGAAAGGCAGCACAGCAATGTTTCACGTGCATAATTAAATAAACTGTCCCTCTGGTTGTCGTCTTTTCTCGCCTTTTTGTGAAACTCTTCACCAAAGGGTCGGTGTCAGGGAGAAGAGGGGGTGCATCCCTATCACTGGGGGAGCCCGGCGGGTTTTCCTTGTGTGGGCTAAAGCGCATGTCCCATCAACAGCAAAGCAGTACTAGAGTTGCCAGCCTCCAGGTGCAGCCTGGAGATCTCCCGGGAAATCTCCAGGGATCTGTCTCCCCTAGAGAAAATGGCTGCTTTGGAGGGTGGAGTCTATCGTACAATACCCCACGGAGGTCCTTCCTCTCACCAAACCCTCCCCAAGCCCCACCTCCAAAATCTCCGGCAATCTCTCACCGCAGAGTTGGCAACCACCAACAGCACAGAGCAGTGTTCCCTCTAAGCTGAGTCAGTGTGAGCTAGCTCACAGTTTTTTAGCCTCCCGCTCACAGATTTTTATCTTAGCTCAGGAAGGAGGTGGCTCCAGAGCAAACTAATTTACGCAGTAGCCAAATGGCTCGCTCACAACTTCAATGCAAGTAGCTCACAAAGTAGAATTTTTGCTCACAGGACTCCACAGCTTAGAGGGAACATTACAGAGTAATGCTATCACATCCAAATGTGTGAATGTGTGTTCTTCCATGTATGAGTGGTCCCCTGGATCGGCAACTGTGGGGAACAGTAAGCATGAAGAAACATGAACTGGCTGTGAAAAAGGAAAACGGAGCATTTTTGTTTTCTTTCAGAAACATTTTTACAGCCTTTGCAGTGGAAGGTAATTGAGTTTCATAAAAAAAAAAACATTGCCATGCCATTTGGGGGTTTACTGGTAAAAGGTTTATACCTTCTCTTGCTTCGGGAGCCAGTTTGGTGTAGTGGTTGAGTGCGCGGACTCTAATCTGGGAGAACCGGGTTTGATTCCCCACTCCTCCACTTGCACCTGGCTGAATGACCTCGGGCAAGCCAGAGTTCTGATAAGAGCTGTCCTTGAAAAAGAGCAGTTTCTGTCAAGAGCTCTCTCAGCCCCTCCTAACCTCACAGGGTGTCTGTTGTGGGGAGGGGAAGGGAAAGTAGTTTGTAAGCCGCTCTGAGACACCTTTCGGTAGTGAAGGGCGGGGTATAAATCCAATCTCTTCCTCTTCTTCTTCTTCTTCCAAACTTTGATTTATGTCAAGGTGGGTCGCTGTGTGAGTCTGTCTGTAGCAGTAGGAAAGAGCCAGAGTCCAGGAGCACCTTCGAGACTAACACAATTTGTGGCAGGGGAGAAGCTTTCGTGAGACACTGCTCATTTCTTCAGTGTCTTTTTTGCAATCCAAGTGGGGGCCGTGGCACATGGGGCTGGGGGAAATCAGCCCCGTGGCCCCCACCCCACTCACAAAAAAGACCCTTTAAAGCATCTTTTTGTGATCTGAGTGTGCTACTACGACAGCCCCTCTCCCTCCCTCCTGCTAGATTTAAAGGGCCCTACAGCTGGTCGGCAGGCCACGTGGTCCCTGCCAATCAGCTGAAGCCCTTAAAATCGGGCAGCGGGGGAGGGAGAGGCCAGGTAGGTGGTCACTCTTGGGGGTGGGGCTTCCTCTGCTGGCCAGCTGAAGAAGAAGAAGAGATTGGATTTATACCCCGCCCTTCACTTGGAGTCTCAGAGCGGCTTACAAACTCCTCTCCCTTCCCCTCCCCACAACAGACACCCTGTGAGGTGGGTGGGGCTGAGAGAACTCTGACACAAACTGCTCTTTTTCAAGGACAGCTGTGCCAGAGCTTGTGACTGACCCAAGGTCACATCAGCAGGTGCAAGCGGAGGAGTGGGGAATCAAACCCGGTTCTCCCAGATTAGAGTCCACGCCCTTAACCACTACACCAAACTGGCTCTCAGCTGGTTGCAGATTGAAGCCCCCAGAAGCAGGGGAACCCCCGCCCGGACCTGGGTGTTGGCAACCCTACCCCTGATGGTCCTCCATACTTGTGTATCAGTTTTTTCTTTAGAATGGAGTCCCCCAACATGGCACCCGTCAAGTGTTTCTAGAAAGTAGTGGAGCTTCGACCCAGCAGATCTTCTGGCTGGCCATTGAAGATCTGATTGGGTGTACCCATTTTTTAAAAAACAACTGTTTTGGCGACAGCTGCCACCACAGCACCCAATCAGATCTTCATTGTGACACAGAAGGTAAGCTGCCTGGGTGCAAGAAAATAATAAAACAAGAGGCATCCTATTAAATTGAGATTCTACCTGAAGTGTTGGAGAGTTACTATTAGAGTTACATAAGAAGAACATCAGAAGAGCCCTGTTGGATCAGACCTGTGGTCCATCTACTCCAGTATCCTGTCTTACACAGTGGCCAACCAGTTCCTCTGGAGGGCCAATGACAGGGCATAGAGGCCAAGGCCTTCCCTTGATAAGAACCCTGCTGGATCAGACCAGTGGTCCATCTAGTCCACTATCCTGCTTTACATAGTGGTCAACCAGTTCCTCTGGAGGGCCAACAACAGGGCATAGAGGCCAAGGCCTTCCCTTGATAAGAACATAAGAAGAACCCTGCCGGATCAGATGAGTAGTCCATCTAGTCCAGCATCCCATCTCACACAGTGGCCAACCAGTTCCTCTGGAGAGCCAACAACAGGGCATAGAGACCTTCCCTTGATTCGGATTCTGATATTAGTATTTTACTTATGATAGATGCCAATCCACAGGTGACATTAGCATGCACCAAAATTTTGGCAGCAGCCTACAGAATTAGGAAAGATCTCTTAAAGCGTAACTCAAAGACTCTTAGGCTAATGCAGTGTATTCTCTCGGAATCGGTTTTCAATTATTTTGAGGTAGATGTATGTATGCTTGGTTGGACTGTTTGTCTTGGTTACAAACCGTAATAAAGATTTCTGTTCTGACCTTCCCTTGATAAGAACATCAGAAGAACCCTGCTGGATCAGACCAGTGAGGGTCCATCTAGTCCAGCATCCTGCCTCACACAGTGGCCAACCAGTTCCTCTGGAGGGCCAGCAACAGGGCATAGAGGCCAAGGCTTTCCCCTGATAAGAACATCAGAAGAGCCCTGCTGGATCAGACCGGGGAGGGTCCATCTAGTCCAGCATCCCGTCTCACATAGTGGCCAACCAGTTCCTCTGGAGGGCCACAACAGGGCAGAGAGGCCGAGGCCTTCCCCTGATAAGACCATTAGAAGAGCCCTGCTAGATCAGACCAGTGGTCCATCTTGTCTAGCATCCTGTCTCACACAGTGGCCAACCAGTTCCTCTGGATGGCCAACAAAAGGGTATAGAGGCCGAGGGCTTCCCCTGATGTTGCCTCCTGCTCTGGGATTCAGAGGATGTCTCTGAATATGGAGGTTCCCTTGAGTCACCATGGTTAGTAGCCCCTGATGGACCTCTCCCCCCATGAATCTATCTAATCCTCTTTTAAAGCTGTTCATTCTTGTGGCCATCACTACATCCTCTGGCAGCCAATTCCACATTTTAATCACTCTCGCATGATCTCATTCCCTGAAATGTGCATGGCTCCGCCTCCTGCAATTCCAAAGTTCCACACACCCACCCTGGGTCAGATTTTCAAGGTGCCCACAGGCTCGAAAGGGTTAGGAACCGCTGCTTTACAACCATTTTACGCCGCCTTTCCACCCCACTCAGGGTCCACCCAGGTGACGAGCAATCAAAACCGTTAAGATTACTTTTACGAATACATATCATAAAACCAATGAGAAACAACCATACAACAAAACCCACCGAAATGTTTAAAAATACACGTAGCAGAAAACAATTAAAAACAACCAGAACACAAAAACAATTAAAATGACACAAAGAGGGAGGAGAGTCAGTGAGGGAAGCCAAGTGAAACAGGGAAGTCCTCAGCTGCTAGCAGAGGACAGGCGACTCTCCCCCGGGGAGGGAATTCCATTGTTTTGGGGCCACGACTGAGAAGGCTTTGCGTCTGGTTGCCACCTGCTGGGCCTTAAATGGCAGGGACACTTGAAGGAGGGTCTCCAAAGCGAATCACTTGGGTGGGGGTTGGTTCACCTGGGAGCAGGCAGTCCTTAAGGTCCTTGGATTACAGCACTTCTGCCCTGCAGATGTGGTGGTATCTCTCTGTTGAGTGCTTGGAAGTCTCAGAAGAGACTTTTCAGTCCTGGCCCCGACCTGGTAGGACTCTCTACCGGACAACATCTGGGCCCTGCGGGATCTGATGCAATTCCACAGGGCCTGAAAGGCAGAGATGTTTTTAGTTGAAGGCAGCGACGGGAGGTTTAGGCTGACAGCCCCCCTCTTTCTTCTGTAGCCCCCACGTACCCCCCCCAGCCCTGCCATGCGGGACAGCAATGTCGCCGGCAAAGGGGGATCGTTATGTCGCCATCTTTGATTGGTTTTAAATGATTGGTTTGCTGTCGGTCTGATTTACTTATTGATTGATTGTGTTTTAAATGCTTTATAAGGTGGTAAAGCGCTCCAGAGCCCGCTTGCAGGGTGGGCGGTTCATAAGTTCGATGAAATAAATAAAATCTGTTGGCTATTATTATTTCCTTATAGGTGGAGAACTCAGGGGATCCATGGGAAGACTTCAGAAACAACCAAGCGCTTACTTATTGGGAATGTGTTTATTTACTGATGGTCACAATGTCCACTGTTGGTTACGGAGACGTTTATGCAAAAACAACCCTCGGTCGCCTTTTCATGGTCTTCTTCATCCTCGGTGGATTGGTAAAATGCTTACATTATTTTCCCAATTGACTTATTCTTTTTTTTAAAACCTGCAGCGTAGTAGCTAGGCTTGCCAATCTCCTGGTGGGGACTGGAGACCTCCCAGAACTGCAGCTGGGGCGCTAACCTCCTTGCAGTGGAGCCCCAGACTACAGAGATCAGTTTCCCTGGAGAAAATGGCTGCTTTGGAAGTTGGACCCAATGACATTCTAGCCTACTGAGGCCCCTCCCCTCCCCAAGCCCCACCCCCAGGCTCTGCCCCCCAAATCTCCAGGTTTTTCCCAACCCAGTGCTGGCAACCCTAATTACAACTCAACTCCAAGCTAGAGAGATTAGTTCCCTTGGAGAAAATGTCTGCTTTGGAAGGTGGACTTATCCTGCTGAGGTCCCTGCCCTCCCCAAACTCACCCCGAATATCCAGGGATTTTCCCCGCCGGGAGTTGGCAACCCTAAGTCGTAGCCCTTTAAAACAGTCTGTGTAGAGTTAAATTGTGTAAAGTGAAAGCATTTTGCTTTAATGAGAAATAAGAACCCATTGGTCTACTATAGTCTCATGCATGCAGATACAGAAAAGTAGCCGAGGAATTAACAGGATCATAAACCTTTAACTTTTCAAACTAATAGTTAGTAGTCGTGTGTTGTTGATAATGACGATAATGTCTACAAGGCAGCTGCGGTTTCAAGAGCCCCCCCCCCCCTGTATTCCTTTCCCAATATTCCAACAAACACGGTGGCTTCGGATGGCCTTTCAAGAGCCGCTTGCGCCTTCCAAGCAATGGCAGCGCCCGGCACGCCTGGCTTCCAGACCGTGGCAACCAGGCGAGACGACACGGTGCGAACTAACTTGGGTGCAAATTTCCTAACCAGTGAGCAAGTGATTTCCCTTCTATGCTTGTCCAGTTAAGCAAGAACACACACACAAACATATATATATATATAAGGGAACGTGACCTTCTAATCAAATTGATCTTTTTATATTCTGTTTTTCTGTTAGAACCAAAGACACAATTGCATCTGTTGCATTTGTCTTATTTTTTAAAAAAATAGAAAGCCTCTTTAGGGCTAAGGTTTGCCCTCCGTAAGGTAAGTGTGGATCACGTTCAATGTGTAACGTATGTGACATATGTAGATTGAACGTAGCCTAACATATTTTTATCTCTCTCACGTACATCTTTCTATAGGGATGTTCTGTGTAACAGATATGTTAACGGGGACACGTGCATGTTCGGGTGCAATATTTGCATGCCAAAACACAACACTAGGTTTACCAGCAGCGGCTCTTAGAAGTATCCAAGCCCTGGCAAAAGTTTGTTGGACAAAACATGGCAGATTTATATATATTTATATTTTTCTCCTCATCACCCTTTTCTTTTACATGTCCTTACATGTCCTTATCAACGTTTGTGAAAGGTCAACTTTTAAAAATGTATATGTATATACATATAAACTTCTCTCTGTGTGTATATATATATATGTGTGTGTGTGATTATATATATATATGCGTGTGTGAATATATATATATATTATCATAGTTATACCATGTTCATTCTTATGTACAGAGAGAATGGTATGATCATTTTTTATCTTTGGTAGTAGGTGTAAACCCCCTCATCTATCTTTTCATAAATTAGTTCACGCTCACCCTATCGATATATCTCAAGGTTTTGGCTTACTTTGTCTTTGGTGTGTTTTTTGTTTTTTGTTTTTGTTTTTTTTTACTGTGGCGGCCTGTAATCATACAATATTTCCACTTCCCCCCTTTCAGGAAATGGTAGCCATGGGCTTTATCACTTTCGATATCCCCAGATCTCTTTTTTTAAAAATAATAATTATAATAATAATAATCTGTTTTGTTTTGCGTGCCTGTTCTTCCCCCCACACTCGGGCCCAGGTGTGCACCTCTTTCAAGACTGACTTTTGCATTGACTTTCTTGTCTGGGTTTTATCAGCCCTTTTTAGGGGAAACCCCCCACCCCCTTTTTTTTAAAATAGCAACCTTTGTAGATCTAAGTCTTTTACATTTTCAGATCTTAAAGACGATATATCTTCTTTAAAAATATTCATCATTCCCCCTTTCTTTGGCCTCTCTTTTTAGTCTTTTCTTCTGTCTTCTATCTTCTCCCGTAGGCCATGTTTGCCAGCTACGTCCCCGAAATCATAGAGTTAATAGGAAACCGCAAGAAATATGGTGGTTCCTATAGTGCGGTTAGTGGAAGAAAGTAAGTATCCTGGGCGGCTCTGCTGCCTCCGCTGCAGTAGAACTCTCTCTGCATGCCATTTTTCTTTTCTTTTTTTTGTTTTCCTTTTTTTTGTTTTTTTTTTTGTTTTGTTTCGTGCATGTAGGCAATGTTTGCGCGCTACGTGCCAGAAATTGCTGCTCTCATCCTTAATCGGAAGAAATACGGCGGGACTTTTAATGCAACCCGAGGCAGAAAGTAAGTCTTGAAAACAAACAAACAAACAAAAAATCGGAAAGCAGAAGTAAGCCCAGGGATGGTTGTGTGAACTTAATCAGCCCGCCAAGGTAGTGGCATCTGAACTCACAGACACACCCCATTGTGCTACAGTTGTTTGTATGTGTGTGTACTGTTGACGTCAGATGCTTCCTCTTCCTCAACAACAAATTGTCACATAGCATATTAGAGACATGGGCTACGCTAAGGTACAAGGGTCTTCCCTGTTCTCTGGGGACAGCTCTAGAACTCAGTTGGTACGATCCAGAAGACAACCCTGCTATTATTGATTTGCAGTTACTTTATGATCCTCATTTGTTTGGCGTATCAAAGTGTTTTTTTGGGGGGGGGGTTGGTACTTCTGTAGCGGCTTTCTTTTGTCAGCCTCAACCTTACGATGCATGTCCTTCACTCCGTGAGCTTTTTCACACCTGGGGTAGCTGCAGTGCAATCGCCATTTCTGAGAGATGGGCCTCCCACAGGGGTGTGGTGTTCTACTCATCATTGCCGTGGATTGTATGGTCAGAGCCTCCCCCCAATGAAAGGGGCTACAGCACTCGCCCCCATCAATGGGTGTATGGTCCCCATAGGGTGGTGCTGGTTCATCCATCATAGAAAATTCATAGCCTGAGTTGCCTCCCCCATTCTTAGGGAGGGGCCATGCCTCAGTGGTGGAGCCTCTGCTTGGCACTCAGGAGGTCCCAGGTTCGATCCCCACCATCTCCAGTTGAAAAGACCAGGTAGTAGGTGATGTGATAGACCTCCGCCTGAGACCCTGGAGAGCTGTCACCAGTCTGCACGGACAATATTGACCCTGATGGACCAAGGGTCTGATTCAGTAGAAGGCAACTTCGTATGTGTTCGTGTGGCCTCCAAAACCATGAGTCAACCCTGAGTCAGTGTCATTAGCGAACGGCATAGAGGAATCCAGTCCCAGGGCATTCTACAATTCAATCTCTTATTAGTGGCATGGACGTAAATCAATGTGCATATGTTTAACACGGAAATACCAGGGTGCAGGGCTATTTTTGGGGAGGAACACACAGGAACGGAGTTCTCGCTGGCTCCCAAGTTGGCCACGCCCAGCAGAAACTCATTAGCATAATAGGCCACACTCAACAGCAGAAACTCATTACGATTGGCTACAATTAGGGGTGCGTGGCATAAAAAAGGCCCTGGGTTTTGACAACAAACAAGGTAAAGAGAATAACAAGCAATAGGTGGGTGTGACTGGATGACCACACTTCTGGTAACATGGGGGTGTGGCCTAATATGTGAATGAGCTGTGCTGTCAGGGTGTGGCCTAATATGCTAATGAGTTCCGGCTGTTGGGTATGGCCTATTATGCTAATAAGTTCCTGCTGGGCTTTTTCTACAAAAAAAGCCCTGCCAGGGTGGATTCTACTTCTGTCCTCCTGTTCCACCGAGCATAGTTTGTTCATTTATTTAATTACTGATACGTTTCTACTTCACCTTTCCTTTTGGCTCGAGTTTGTAAGCCTTCCTAAAATCTAAGGAAGCTTCCTCCAACTTCTTCTGTTGGAGAAAGACCTGCTGAAGTTGGCTTGGGCTTCCTCCGTACGCAGAAGGAAGACTACATGAGGGGCGATTGAATCCCCATCCCATGGCATGTTGATATTACATGATTCAGATCCCTTAGCAACCCAATCTTTTATTTAGACACCTTTGATATGACCCTGCTTGGCAACATGTCAAACACCAGTGTCTGGAGGTTAGTCAGGAGTTAGGCCTGGCATTTTTTAAAAACCAGGCCTCATCCTCCCTCCTTCCCTGAAACAGAACCTGTGCTATAGATACGGAAGGAAGACAAACCTCACCAGCGCTAAATTCTGGCAGAAAGCCGGTCTCTTTTTGGCTTGCAGCAACCGCTAGCTATTAAGGCTCAGGCAGTTTTGATTTTTCGGAAATTAACTACTTTTAAATCTCCACTGAATAATTGACGGTTATCTCAGTCGTAGTATTATCAAGATAGCATGGAATCCACTTACGCCCTGTTGTATTTTCACTTATTCTTCCTGTCTTGTTTTACATTCAGTCTGTGTATTACCGTTACATGGGGGGGGGAAACAAAAATGGAAAGAGCTTGGCAACTGGATGTCCTGGTCATAATAAAAAGAACAAACTAAGAAAACCCCATTACCTGTTTCACAGATATAGAAAAATGAGTGTGCTGGCCATTGGCCTGCAGCCCCTTTCCCTTTCGTCTTTTGAAACCATCACCTGCACAGCATTGGTTGACGTGACACCATTAGAGTGGTGTCCGATCCACATCACTTTGCCTCCAGAATGGGCACGTTCCAAAAGGAAGTTTAATTCTCTCCCGGCTCATTCCCAATGAGTGTTTCCTCCCGTTCTGTTTGGCGGTCCCGATACAGGAGATCGCTACTGTTGGCGACTACCTTCCCTCTGCTTTTTGAATTTTTAATTCTTCTGACTCCTAGCGGTTATTTAAATAGTACTCCTTTAGTTCCGTCTACTTCTGAAACCCATGGGACAAATTCCCACTGCATTTCAGAATAGTCTGGTCTGTTTTGCCAAAAAGGGAATCGTCACGAATAGAAAACGTGAGAGCCAAAACTAAGAAAGCAAACTTTGGAGTAACATTTAAATGTTGATTCTGATTCTCTTTGGGTACCAGCCTTTGTGCTTGTAGACTAAGATGATGGTGTTCTTGCCTAGCAAGGCTTCAGACCAAAGGGTGGGGTGTTTTATCTTGAAAGTTTCCTTGCACCGTAACCAAAACAAAAACCCCTCAATGCCTAAGGAAAACTATGGGCGATTCAGCACCTGGCGTTCGCCCTCCATTTTCTGTTATGACATGGGATTGAAGGATACAGAGCCATTTGGTTAACTTAGAGACCTTCCTTCAAGCAAGGGGCCTTCCCAGATGGGCGGGAGGCCTCGTTTCGGAGGGCAGCTGTGGGGGGTCTGCAGCAGGACAGCCAGATTCAAGTCCAGTAGCATCTTACAGACCAGCAAGATTTTCAGGGTAGGAGCTTTTGAGAATCAAAGGCCATTCACAAACAGTGGGACCCCCCAGGGCTGAATCAGGACAGAGGATTCTTGTCTCGTTACAGATGCTCATTTCCTGCCCCTCACCATTTCTCCCCTGCTCTAAGCAAGCCGATAAGTGAATTG